>NC_139807.1:24309397-24490547 GCF_963457635.1 Microchirus variegatus
CTGTAATACGTCATATCTTAATACACACAGCATGTTTAGACTCTAAATGGCCGATTTCTCGCCTTAAATTATTTTAAAACTGCTTTCCGTCAGTCTTTCTCTCTCGGACGCCATTGCTCACTGTAGCCAAAAGCACAACAACCTTGCGCAGCGACCCCTACTGATCGGACGGGAAATTGCAGTGCGTATCCGTCACCAAGACGAAGAAGTATGAAGGCTCAAGGGGTCTCCGTGGTTACGCAGTCGGATAACGCATTACGCAGTCGGAGAAGTATAATGTGGCCTTTATTTGTGAGAGTGTTTCTAAAGAAAGGAGATATTTTGTTGTTTTAGATGACCATGTAAGTTGCACTTTTCTTTTTTTTCTTTAGAGGACACAAACTGTTTAACAGAGTTTCTGTAAAGAAAGCGACTCTAAGATTTTTTTCCTACAAACAAAAGATCATTTTATTTGGTCATAATTTGTCTGTAACTCATTTTGATTAAAAAAAACATAAATCATGAGAAAATCGTATCCTGAACAAAAAATCATGAACTGTATCGAGTCGTGAGTTGAGTGTATCGAACTACATCCCTACTTACTTGTGGTTCCCAGAGTCTGTAAGAGCAGAATGGGCGGCAGAGCCTTCAGTATGAGGGGCCGTATAGGCCATAATCCAAACTCACCTCGCATATACACTGCTGAAAATGCTTGACCTCACACACACATCACTGAGATACATTATTATATATATTATACATTACATTATTCAGCATTAATTAACTGTTTAATAATATATTAACAATCATTATGTATGACTTAGCATTAGTTAACATATTATTTAATGATTAATAAGCAATTAATTAATGGTTACTTCTCAAAGTTACTTAATAAATTATTAAGCATTAGTAAAAGTTTAATATTGTAATTAGTTATCATTATGCATGCATTACTCATTAGTTATTATATGTGTTATCTGTTGTTGTCTCTAGTAATCATTTACTAGTGGTGTTTATTTGGAGTGAATAAGCATTGAGTAACAGCTAACTAATGCATCTACTAATCATTCACTATATGTTACCTGGATGAGCATTAATAAACAATTAATTTAGGTCTTAATTAATCATTTACTAATGCTGTGCTGTGTATGTCATCAGGTAGCCCTTACCAAACCATATGTAAGGTATTACTTTCACTCTTTCACTTTCTCTTTCACTGCCAGCCATTTTAAGAGCAGAGTCCCATACTGCCAGCCGTTTTCAAGCATTTTGACCCATCTTTCGAGACCTACAGAATATTGTGTTTTTCTTTCTTCTGGAAAAAGAAGTTTGTTTATACCTTTTACCGTTCTTTAGTAATCGGTATAAGAAAATGAGCGGAATTGACCAAAAACACAATTTTGACCAAAAAACGAAAAGAAAAGAAGCATTTCAAGCAGATCAGTGACTTTGAGGCTAATATATTTTGCTTTCGTGACAGCTCAAACATTTGAACAGTGTTTTCCTTCCATAAAACAACAAATACAACACTTATAAAGCGCTTTTGATGGCAAAACAATAATTTATTTACAAATGTACTTCATGTCAACAACTTTTACATCTGACAAAAAACCTTTTTAGTATGTATGTTCATGTGTGTTTGTGTGTGATCTCAACACTCAGAAAGGGCTTTTGATGGCAAAACTATAACTTATTTACAAGATTTGTCAGTTTAGCTGGCCGTTTGTTGCACGCAACACAAGAAATCAATGCGGCGTCCGGTGCCCCGGTTCATACGGCTCAATAACTCCCTCCTTTCATGAACGCTTTGATCTCCCTCGTCACCGCTCACATTCACGACACTCTTCTTCACCCAACTTCCACGACTTGCGCTGTGTTTGAGCGTGAACTGCCTAAGCTTTTCCCTCTTCTCTTTCACCATTTCTCCCTCCTCAGTCATCCTCGAAAAGGGTCTATCTGCAGACCCTGGCAAAACACGCCCCCTGGATAAACAAGCCTATACACACGCCTACTCAACACTGATTGGGTGAAAGATCGCGTCTGACGTGATGACGTTTACGTATTTGAAGAAGAGGACTGAGAAAAAGTTAACAATGTATACATTGATTGGGAAGAATTGACATTGAACACTATGAATTGTCATTATTTGTATTCATTAAATCAATTAATTGTGGTTCGCTAACCAGTAACATCTGCATGCTGTAACAATAGCGATTGTAACAGCAAGTATGACACAGCTGTTATGAATTGAAGGCGGAGGACCCGAAAGCAGACGGAGACGTAGGTATAATTATAAACAATAATATTTATTTACAGAAAACGGGTAAATAACAAAAAACGACTTCACAAAAGCGGAAGTGAATTTAGAGGATAGCGAAAGTGAGAAAGAGAATGCAGCTGCGACAGGTATGGCTCGGCGCTCTGGCAGTGTTCCTTCAAGGAACAGACTCACGGAGACAATGGTGTGAGCAGGAGTGAATCCCAGGAGCATAGGGAAAATAGCAAGGACCAGATGCTTCCAATGACGCAGGAGACGTGGCAACCTGGAGCGTGGAGAGACGGGTAAGTATCCAGCAAGGAGGTAAGTTTAAAGGGACAATTCAAGAGCATGACGTTACCAACTAAACTGAGAGAACGATCTGACACCGGTGAAGGGGAACGGCTCCGCTTATGAGTCCTCCTGATTGCAGATGAGGAGCAGGTGAGGCGCAGCCGCGCAGGTGTAGACAATCACCGTCGTCTTGAGTGAAAGTAGGTCAACCACGCCCCCTGCAGAGAGAGAGGAAGGGAGAGCACAGAGCAGCAGCAGCAGACAAAACAATAATAATAATAATAAAAATAATAATAATAAATAATAGAAGGTGCGGGTGAGATAGTGACAACAGCGTCTTTTTCTTTTTTGTTTTTTTAATTGTAGGAAAGCAGGAAGTGCTGTGTTGTTTATGTCTCTGACGAGAGTTCTGAATACAGCTTCTGTGATAGACACACTCTTCGTCTCCGCTTGATTTATTACACACAAACATGGTGTCAGAAGTAAATTACTAGATCAAATAGCTAAGTAACACAGAAGAAGACATCAGCAACACATATGGCAAGAACTGTCGCTATTGTGGAACAGCAAACCACTTTGCAAAAATGTGCATGAAGAGAGGTCAAACTGCTAGACAACTAAACGTGGCAGATACCGAACACCCAGAAGATACGAGCCCGTCTGACACAGAGACATACATTTACACTGTACAGAGCATTGGGGCAGTGCAGGGATGTGGTAGGAAGTGGTTTGCTAACATCAAGATGAACGGGGGATCCCAGAGATGCCAGTTAGATTCGGGGGCGACCTGTGATGTAATGAGCATAAAAGATATGAGGAGACTGGCACCCCAGGCAAAACTATTACCAAGCAAAACCAGATTGGTTTTATATTCAGGCCAGTCAATAAGCTCCATCGGCATATTCAAAACTGAGTGTGTAGTGAGAGGAAAAGCGCATGAGTTGAGTTTTGAGATAGTGAGGAGCAGTCAGAGACCCCTGCTGTCAGGTGAGACCTGCGAGCGTCTAGGTTTGATGAACTTCACCATACCTGAGGAGCTACTTATGGTAGGTCACAGCAGCTCAGAGTTTCTAACCAGGCAGCATCTAATCAAAACCTATGACGACGTTTTCAATGCACCAGTTGAATCACTCCCAGGGGAGGTCCATTTTGAGCTAGACAAGGATGTAGCTCCAGTGCAGGCTTCTCCACGTAATGTTCCAGTGGCTCTCAGAGATGCAGTCAAGGCCCAATTAGACAAACATGAGAGAGATGGACATTTAGCCTCAGTGTCCGAACCAACCGAGTGGATTAGCAACATGGTGATAGTTAGACAGCCAGAGAAACTGAGGATTTGCATAGACCCTAAGTCACTGAATCGAGCTTTGAAGAGGTCTCACTACATAATGCCAACACTTGAGGATGTTTTATATAAACTACCCAAGGCCTGTGTTTCCACTCTTGTGAATTACTGTGATGCTTTTTTACAGTGTAAGCTAGACGAAGAAAGCAGCTACACAACCACATTTTGGACGCCCTGGGGCGGGAAACGCTGGGTAAAACTGCCTTTCGGGGTATCGGTGGCCCCGGAGATATATCAGCGGAAACAGCATGAGTTACTGGCAGGGCTCAAGGGTGTAGAACCCATAGCGGACGATATACTGGTGGTGGGGTGTGGGAGCACAGATGAGGAAGCCACAAAAGACCATGATAGGAAACTGCTAGAGCTCATGGACAGGTGCAGGGAGGTCAAGCTTAGACTGGGTTTAAAGAAACTGCAGTTACTGCATTATTCAGATTTTTGGGAAATAGAATTGCTCCCAGATCTTTCAGCAGAGACCACTGTACTGAGATGCAAGGCCCAGTTTGCAAGGCACGGGCAGCCTGACCAGGTCATAACAGACTGTGGGCCCCAGTTCGACTGTGAAACATTCAAGAGATTTGCGAAGAATTGGGACTTTGAACATGTGAAGTCCTCACCCAAATATCTGAAATCTAATGGGAAAGCAGAGTCCGCTGTGAAGATAGTGAATAATTTGTGTAAGAAGGCAGCCTGTGCAGGTGATGACCCGTGGCTGGCTATTTTACAGTGGCGGAACACACCCACGGAGGGCATGTTCAGCAGCCCGGCGCAGAGACTGATGTCTCGTAGACTGAGGACACCACTTCCAGTGGCTGAAACACTCCTGGAGCCGAGCGTGGTCACTGGGGTTCCAGACAAACTGCGGGTCAAACATCAAACAGCTAAGCTCTGGTACGAAAGGTCAGCCAGGGACCTGCCTGAGCTGAGCATTGGCCAGGACATTAGAATGAAGCCTTTGCCTGGGGACAGGACGGGCAGGTGGAGAAGAGGAGTTTGCATGCAACAGGTGGCTCCGAGATCGTACCTGGTGGATGTGGATGGAACATACTACCGGCGAAACCGGGTGGATCTGCGACCAGCAGAGGTCTGAGGGACAGGGCGCCATCCCGAGCAGCACGGAGAGCAGCGAAACAGCCCACCTGTCAAGCGACCCAGTAGTCCACCCCGAAATGCAGGGGATAAGGTTGTGGACGGTGGCACAAGTGCACAGGAAGTTAGGCCGCTAGGGCAGAGTGCACCTCACCAGCCCATGGGTGATTCCCCAACTACACCAGAGTATAGGACGGCCAGTGGCAGGCTGGTGAAGGTGCCAAACAGACTGAACCTATAGACTGGACTTGATGCTTGAAAAAAATGTTTTGTTATTTTGTTATTGTGTGAAGGTATTCTTACTTTCTTTACTTGAATTCAACTTGCAGCACAGTTAAACAATTAAGTGAAATAAGGGCTATGTTAAGCTGTTATATAAAAAAGGGGAGATGTTATGGGATTGTTCTACAGTGGTAGTTCCCCCCCCCCTCTGGTGTTTACATGAAAATGGTATGGCTCAGTCAAAAGCAGGAAGTGCTGTGTTGTTTATGTCTCTGACGAGAGTTCTGAATACAGCTTCACTGATAGACACACTCTTCGTCTCCGCTTGATTTATTACACACAAACAAGATATACCACCCAATATTTACATTTGGTTGGTGGGTGGGTCTTCTGTGCCCACTTGGACCAAGATACGTTTGTTCCGTTTGTTTTTCGGGTACATTTGACAAAGGCAGAAACCGGAAACGGGTCGGGTCCAAGACTACTTGCTGGTGTTTTCTTACTTGTGGGTGTTTTGTTATTTGCTGGCGTTTTCTTACTTGCCGGTGTTTTCTTACTTGCTGGTGTTTTCTTACTTGCTGGTGTTTTCTTATTTGCTGGCGTTTTGTTACTTGCTGGCGTTTTGTTGCTTGCTGGCGTTTTCTTACTTGCTGGCGTTTTGTTACTTGCTGGCGTTTTGTTACTTGCTGGCGTTTTATTACTTGCTGGCGTTTTGTTACTTGCTGGCGTTTTGTTACTTGCTGGCGTTTTGTTACTTGCTAGCGTTTTGTTATTTGCTGGTGTTTTCTTGTTTGCCGGTGTTTTCTCATTTGCTGGTGTTTTGGGGTTTGCAGTGCGTTTGCCCCTGTCGGCCACCGTAACATACAGTCATATTAAACAATCGATTGAGGATTGCACAAGGATACAGCAGAATAGTAACCATGTACTGGTGACTATTAACAACACCACAGTGTCCTCCTGGTGAGTTAATTTACAGTTACTGGCTTTATACATTTATTTAGATGCATTAATGAAATAAATCCAAACAGATAATGACTGACAATCAATGTGCCCTTCTGCTATTTTCCTCAAGGCTTCATGGTAGGAGGGGGTGCAGCTTCCTCAGCAGATCCACATAGCAGAGGATCCCCTCCTGGAGGCCAGGGACCTTCCATCTACACCAGTGATGCAAAGGCATGAGGTTATGGAGTTCCTGGACCCTGAAAACCACGAGGATTAGGGTCACACTGTTGCCAATGTGACTGGAGCGACTCACTCTCAGGGCTCTCCTCACCAGCCATCAACAGCTCCACTACCACCAGCAATGACACCACCACTTCTACCTCTACCAGCTCCAACATCACCTGCTACAGCATCTCAGACGCAGGGTTGTCCTCCTCACCAGCAGCCACCAGCTACTCAAAACCACTACCGTGATTGGCAATTCAAAAAAGCAGCTGATGAGGATGAGGATTGTACAAGGGCAGCCCCCCAAAAAACAACACACAGGCCACACTTATCATTATCTGTGCAAAACCTGTGGCCAAGGAAATAACAAAAACACTGGCCATACACAGGTGCGTGTCTGTCCAGATGAGAGTGGACAAACACACTGGTTTGATTTGTAATTTATGTTTAAATTATTTGATTTTCTACTTCCTTTTCTAAATAAAACAGTAAAAAAAATGTATTTGTAAATTATTTGAGGTGTTTGTGTTCTCTTTTAAAAACAAACAAAAAAACATCTATGTTGATATAACACTATAATGATAAACACTATGATTAATAATTAATTCATTAAGTTGATTAAACTCTTATATGACTTAGTTGATGTAAATACAACCATAGGTAAGAAAACATGGATTTTTTTCCCTTTATTTTTAATTGACATAGGAATAAACTAGATAAATGTGAATAATAATATAGATTAAACTCTTTTATATGACTTAGTTTATGCAAAAACATCCAAAGGAAAGAAAACATTGACTTTTTCCCATTTTTCCTTATTTTTTCCCTTCTTCCTCTTTCCCCCTCCTTCCCCCTTCCTTTCCCCTCTTTCCCCCCCTCAGACAGTCCATTATGCCCCTCGCCGATGCCACACAATTATTCTATGACCTGCAATGGCAACGTTTCTCATCAGTTGAACGCTCTCTTTCAATTCATTGAGGTAATCTGTATTGTTGTGAGGTTGGAACATAACATCTTTACAATGTTACTTCTGGACACTCAGTGTAAAATGTTGCAATTATTTCATTGTTTGGACTTGTTTTCTGTTTTTCTATGTTTATGTGTACATTAGAGTGAGTTAAGCTCATTTGGAGATTTTCCGTTTTTTTCTTCGCCACATGATATAAACCTTAAAAAGTGAACATAACATCTTTACAATGCTACTTCTGGACACTCAGTGTAAAATTTTGCAATTATTTCATTGTTTGGACTTGTTTTCTGTTTTTCTATCTTAATGTGCGCATTGGAGTGAGTTAAGCTCATTTGGAGATTTTCCGTTTTTTTCTCCTGCCACATGATATAAACCTTAAAAAGTGAACATAACATCTTTACAATGTTACTTCTGGCCACTCAGTGTAAAATTGTGCAGTTATTTCATTGTTTGGACTTGTTTTCTGTTTTTCTATCTTAATGTGCGCATTGGAGTGAGTTAAGCTCATTTGGAGATTTTCCGTTTTTTTCTCCTGCCACATGATATAAACCTTAAAAAGTGAACATAACATCTCTACAATGTTACTTCTGGACACTCAGTGTAAAATGTTGCAATTATTTCATTGTTTGGACTTGTTTTCTGTTTTTCTATCTTAATGTGCGCATTTGAGTGAGTTCAGCTCATTTGGAGATTTTCCGTTTTTTTCTCCTGCCACATGATATAAACCTTAAAAATGAACATAATATCTATTTAAACTTACTTCTGGCCACTCAGTGTAAAATTTTGCAATAATTTCATTGTTTGGACTTGTTTTCTGTTTTTCTATGTTTATGTGTACATTAGAGTGAGTTAAGCTCATTTGGAGATTTTCTGTTTTTTTCTTGGCCACATGATATAAACCTTAAAAAGTGAACATAACATCTTTACAATGCTACTTCTGGACACTCAGTGTAAAATTTTGCAATTATTTCATTGTTTGGACTTGTTTTCTGTTTTTCTATCTTAATGTGCGCATTGGAGTGAGTTAAGCTCATTTGGAGATTTTCCGTTTTTTTCTCCTGCCACATGATATAAACCTTAAAAAGTGAACATAACATCTTTACAATGTTACTTCTGGCCACTCAGTGTAAAATTGTGCAGTTATTTCATTGTTTGGACTTGTTTTCTGTTTTTCTATCTTAATGTGCGCATTGGAGTGAGTTAAGCTCATTTGGAGATTTTCCGTTTTTTTCTCCTGCCACATGATATAAACCTTAAAAAGTGAACATAACATCTTAACAATGTTACTTCTGGACACTCAGTGTAAAATGTTGCAATTATTTCATTGTTTGGACTTGTTTTCTGTTTTTCTATGTTCATGTGTACATTAGAGTGAGTTAAGCTCATTTGGAGATTTTCCGTTTTTTTCTTCGCCACATGATATAAACCTTAAAAAGTGAACATAACATCTTTACAATGCTACTTCTGGACACTCAGTGTAAAATTTTGCAATTATTGCATTGTTTGGACTTGTTTTCTGTTTTTCTATCTTAATGTGCGCATTGGAGTGAGTTAAGCTCATTTGGAGATTTTCCGTTTTTTTCTCCTGCCACATGATATAAACCTTAAAAAGTGAACATAACATCTTTACAATGTTACTTCTGGCCACTCAGTGTAAAATTGTGCAGTTATTTCATTGTTTGGACTTGTTTTCTGTTTTTCTATCTTAATGTGCGCATTGGAGTGAGTTAAGCTCATTTGGAGATTTTCCGTTTTTTTCTCCTGCCACATGATATAAACCTTAAAAAGTGAACATAACATCTTTACAATGTTACTTCTGGCCACTCAGTGTAAAATTGTGCAGTTATTTCATTGTTTGGACTTGTTTTCTGTTTTTCTATCTTAATGTGCGCATTGGAGTGAGTTAAGCTCATTTGGAGATTTTCCGTTTTTTTCTCCTGCCACATGATATAAACCTTAAAAAGTGAACATAACATCGATACAATGTTACTTCTGGACACTCAGTGTAAAATGTTGCAATTATTTCATTGTTTGGACTTGTTTTCTGTTTTTCTATCTTAATGTGCGCATTGCAGTGAGTTAAGCTCATTTGGAGATTTTCCGTTTTTTTCTCCTGCCACATGATATAAACCTTAAAAAGTGAACATAACATCTCTACAATGTTACTTCTGGACACTCAGTCTAAAATTTTGCAATTATTTCATTGTTTGGACTTGTTTTCTGTTTTTCTATCTTAATGTGCGCATTGGAGTGAGTTAAGCTCATTTGGAGATTTTCCGTTTTTTTCTCCTGCCACATGATATAAACCTTATAAAGTGAACATAACATCTCTACAATGTTACTTCTGGACACTCAGTGTAAAATTTTGCAATCATTTCATTGTTTGGACTTGTTTTCTGTTTTTCTATCTTAATGTGCGCATTTGAGTGAGTTAAGCTCATTTGGAGATTTTCCGTTTTTTTCTCCTGCCACATGATATAAACCTTAAAAATGAACATAATATCTATTTAAACTTACTTCTGGCCACTCAGTGTAAATTTCTGCAATTATTTCATTGTTTGGACTTGTTTTCTGTTTTTCTATCTTAATGTGCGCAATGCAGTGAGATAAGCTCATTTGGAGATTTTCCATTTTTTTCTCCTGCCACATGATATAAACCTTAAAAAGTGAACATAACATCTTTACAATGTAACTTCTGGACACTCAGTGTAAAATGTTGCAATTATTTCATTGTTTGGACTTGTTTTCTGTTTTTCTATCTTAATGTGCGCATTGCAGTGAGTTAAGCTCATTTGGAGATTTTCCATTTTTTTCTCCTGCCAAATGATATAAACCTTAAAAATGAACACAATATCTATTTAAACTTACTTCTGGCCACTCAGTGTAAAATGTTGCAATTATTTCATTGTCTGGACTTGTTTTCTGTTTTTCTATGTTAACGTGCACATTGGAGTGAGTTAAGCTCATTTGGAGATTTTCCATTTTTTTCTCCTGCCACATGATATAAACCTTAAAAAGTGAACATAACATCTTTACAATGTTACTTCTGGACACTCAGTGTAAAATGTTGCAATTATTTCATTGTTTGGACTTGTTTTCTGTTTTTCTATGTTTATGTGTACATTAGAGTGAGTTAAGCTCATTTGGAGATTTTCCGTTTTTTTCTTCGTCACATGATATAAACCTTAAAAAGTGAACATAACATCTTTACAATGCTACTTCTGGACACTCAGTGTAAAATTTTGCAATTATTTCATTGTTTGGACTTGTTTTCTGTTTTTCTATCTTAATGTGCGCATTGGAGTGAGTTAAGCTCATTTGGAGATTTTCCGTTTTTTTCTCCTGCCACATGATATAAACCTTAAAAATGAACATAATATCTATTTAAACTTACTTCTGGCCACTCAGTGTAAATTTCTGCAATTATTTCATTGTTTGGACTTGTTTTCTGTTTTTCTATCTTAATGTGCGCATTGCAGTGAGTTAAGCTCATTTGGAGATTTTCCATTTTTTTCTCCTGCCAAATGATATAAACCTTAAAAATGAACATAATATCTATTTAAACTTACTTCTGGCCACTCAGTGTAAATTTTTTACAATTATTTCATTGTTTGGACTTGTTTTCTGTTTTTCTATCTTAATGTGCGCATTAGAGTGAGTTAAGCTCATTTGGAGATTTTCCGTTTTTTTCTCCTGCCACATGATATACACCTTAAAAATGAACATAATATCTATTTAAACTTACTTCTGGCCACTCAGTGTAAAATTTTGCAATTATTTCATTGTTTGGACTTGTTTTCTGTTTTTCTATCTTAATGTGCGCATTGGAGTGAGTTAAGCTCATTTGGAGATTTTACATTTTTTTCTCCTGCCAAATGATATAAACCTTAAAAATGAACATAATATCTATTTATACTTACTTCTGGCCACTCAGTGTAAAATTTTGCAATTATTTCATTGTTTGGACTTGTTTTCTGTTTTTCTATCTTAATGTGCGCATTGGAGTGAGTTAAGCTCATTTGGAGATTTTCCAGTTTTTTTCTCCTGCCACATAATAAAAACCTTAAAAATGAACATAATATCTATTTAAACTTACTTCTGGCCACTCAGTGTAAAATTTTGCAATTATTTCATTGTTTGGACTTGTTAATTGTTTTTCTATCTTAATGTGCGCATTGCAGTGAGTTAAGCTCATTTGGAGATTTTCCATTTTTTTCTCCTGCCAAATGATAGAAACCTTAAAAATGAACATAATATCTATTTATACTTACTTCTGGACACTCAGTGTAAAATTTTGCAATTATTTCATTGTTTGGACTTGTTTTCTGTTTTTCTATTTTTATGTGTACATTAGAGTGAGTTAAGCTCATTTGGAGATTTTCCATTTTTTTCTCCTGCCACATGATATAAACCTTAAAAAGTGAACATAACATCTTTACAATGTTACTTCTGGACACTCAGTGTAAAATTTTGCAATTATTTCATTGTTTGGACTTGTTTTCTGTTTTTCTATGTTTATGTGTACATTAGAGTGAGTTAAGCTCATTTGGAGATTTTCCGTTTTTTTCTCCTGCCACATGATATAAACCTTAAAAATGAACATAATATCTATTTAAACTTACTTCTGGCCACTCAGTGTAAAATGTTGCAATTATTTCATTGTTTGGACTTGTTTTCTGTTTTTCTATCTTAATGTGCGCATTGGAGTGAGTTAAGCTCATTTGGAGATTTTACATTTTTTTCTCCTGCCAAATGATATAAACCTTAAAAATGAACATAATATCTATTTAAACTTACTTCTGGCCACTCAGTTTAAAATTTTGCAATTATTTCATTGTTTGGACTTGTTTTCTGTTTTTCTATGTTAACGTGCGCATTGGAGTGAGTTAAGCTCATTTGGAGATTTTCCATTTTTTTCTCCTGCCAAATGATATAAACCTTAAAAAGTGAACATAACATCTTTACAATGTTACTTCTGGACACTCAGTGTAAAATTTTGCAATTATTTCATTGTTTGGACTTGTTTTCTGTTTTTCTATGTTTATTTGTACATTAGAGTGAGTTAAGCTCATTTGGAGATTTTCTGTTTTTTTCTCCTGCCACATGATATAAAAATTAAAAATGAACATAATATCTATTTAAACTTACTTCTGGCCACTCAGTGTAAAATTTTGCAATTATTTCATTGTTTGGACTTGTTTTCTGTTTTTCTATGTTAACGTGCTTATTGCAGTGAGTTAAGCTCATTTGGAGATTTTCAATTTTTTTCTCCTGCCAAATGATAAAAACCTTAAAAATGAACATAATATCTATTTAAACTTACTTCTGGCCACTCAGTGTAAATTTTTTACAATTATTTCATTGTTTGGACTTGTTTTCTGTTTTTCTATGTTAACGTGCGCATTGCAGTGAGTTAAGCTCATTTGGAGATTTTCCATTTTTTTCTCCTGCCACATGATATAAACCTTAAAAATGCACATAATATCTATTTAAACTTACGTCTGGCCACTCAGTGTTAAATTTTGCAATTATTTCATTGTTTGGACTTATTTTCTGTTTTTCTATGTTTATGTGTACATTAGAGTGAGTTAAGCTCATTTGGAGATTTTCCAGTTTTTTTCTCCTGCCACATAATAAAAACCTTAAAAATGAACATAATATCTATTTAAACTTACTTCTGGCCACTCAGTGTAAAATTTTGCAATTATTTCATTGTTTGGACTTGTTTATTGTTTTTCTATCTTAATGTGCGCATTGCAGTGAGTTAAGCTCATTTGGAGATTTTCCATTTTTTTCTCCTGCCAAATGATAGAAACCTTAAAAATGAACATAATATCTATTTATACTTACTTCTGGACACTCAGTGTAAAATTTTGCAATTATTTCATTGTTTGGACTTGTTTTCTGTTTTTCTATGTTTATGTGTACATTAGAGTGAGTTAAGCTCATTTGGAGATTTTCCATTTTTTTCTCCTGCCACATGATATAAACCTTAAAAAATGAACATAACATCTTTACAATGTTACTTCTGCACATTCAGTGTAAAATTTTGCAATTATTTCATTGTTTGGACTTGTTTTCTGTTTTTCTATCTTAATGTGCGCATTAGAGTGAGTTAAGCTCATTTGGAGATTTTCTGTTTTTTTCTCCTGCCACATGATATAAACCTTAAAAAGTGAACATAACATCTTTACAATGTTACTTCAGACTCTGTGTAAAATTTTGCAATTATTTCATTGTTTGGACTTGTTTTCTGTTTTTCTATCTTAATGTGCGCATTGGAGTGAGTTAAGCTCATTTGGAGATTTTCCGTTTTTTTCTCCTGCCACATGATATAAACCTTAAAAAGTGAACATAACATCTTTACAATGTTACTTCTGGCCACTCAGTGTAAAATTTTGCAATTATTTCATTGTTTGGACTTGTTTTCTGTTTTTCTATGTTAACGTGCGCATTGCAATGAGTTAAGCTCATTTGGAGATTTTCCATTTTTTTCTCCTGCCAAATGATATAAACCTTAAAAATGAACATAATATCTATTTAAACTTACTTCTGGCCACTCAGTGTAAATTTTTTACAATTATTTCATTGTTTGGACTTGTTTTCTGTTTTTCTATCTTAATGTGCGCATTGCAGTGAGTTAAGCTCATTTGGAGATTTTCCATTTTTTTCTCCTGCCACATGATATAAACCTTAAAAATGCACATAATATCTATTTAAACTTACTTCTGGCCACTCAGTGTAAAATTTTGCAATTATTTCATTGTTTGGACTTGTTTTCTGTTTTTCTATCTTAATATGCGCATTGGAGTGAGTTAAGCTCATTTGGAGATTCTCCGTTTTTTTCTCCTGCCACATGATATAAACCTTAAAAAGTAAACATAACATCTTTACAATGTTACTTCTGGACACTCAGTGTAAAATTGTGCAGTTATTTCATTGTTTGGACTTGTTTTCTGTTTTTCTATCTTAATGTGCGCATTGGAGTGAGTTAAGCTCATTTGGAGATTTTCCGTTTTTTTCTCCTGCCACATGATATAAACCTTAAAAAGTGAACATAACATCTTTACAATGTTACTTCTGGCCACTCAGTGTAAAATTTTGCAATTATTTCATTGTTTGGACTTGTTTTCTGTTTTTCTATGTTAACGTGCTTATTGCAGTGAGTTAAGCTCATTTGGAGATTTTCCATTTTTTTCTCCTGCCAAATGATATAAACCTTAAAAATGAACATAATATCTATTTAAACTAACTTCTGGCCACTCAGTGTAAATTTTTTACAATTATTTCATTGTTTGGACTTGTTTTCTGTTTTTCTATGTTAACGTGCGCATTGCAGTGAGTTAAGCTCATTTGGAGATTTTCCATTTTTTTCTCCTGCCACATGATATAAACCTTAAAAATGCACATAATATCTATTTAAACTTACGTCTGGCCACTCAGTGTAAAATTTTGCAATTATTTCATTGTTTGGACTTGTTTTCTGTTTTTCTATGTTTATGTGTACATTAGAGTGAGTTAAGCTCATTTGGAGATTTTCCAGTTTTTTTCTCCTGCCACATAATAAAAACCTTAAAAATGAACATAATATCTATTTAAACTTACTTCTGGCCACTCAGTGTAAAATTTTGCAATTATTTCATTGTTTGGACTTGTTTATTGTTTTTCTATCTTAATGTGCGCATTGCAGTGAGTTAAGCTCATTTGGAGATTTTCCATTTTTTTCTCCTGCCAAATGATAGAAACCTTAAAAATGAACATAATATCTATTTAAACTTACTTCTGGCCACTCAGTGTAAATTTTTTACAATTATTTCATTGTTTGGACTTGTTTTCTGTTTTTCTATGTTTATGTGTACATTAGAGTGAGTTAAGCTCATTTGGAGATTTTCCGTTTTTTTTCTCCTGCCACATGATATAAACCTTAAAAAGTGAACATAACATCTTTACAATGTTACTTCTGGACATTCAGTGTAAAATGTTGCAATCATTTCATTTTTTGGACTTGTTTTCTGTTTTTCTATGTTAACGTGAGCATTGGAGTGAGTTAAGCTCATTTGGACATTTTCAAGTTTTTTCTCCTGCCACATGATATAAACCTTAAAAAGTGAACATAACATCTTCACAATGTTACTTCTGGCCACTCAGTGTAAAATTTTGCAATTATTTCACTGTTTGGACTTGTTTTCTGTTTTTCTATGTTTATGTGTACATTAGAGTGAGTTAAGCTCATTTGGAGATTTTCCGTTTTTTTCTCCTGCCACATGATATAAACCTTAAAAATGAACATAATATCTATTTAAACTTACTTCTGGCCACTCAGTGTAAATTTTTTACAATTATTTCATTGTTTGGACTTGTTTTCTGTTTTTCTATCTTAATGTGCGCATTGCAGTGAGTTAAGCTCATTTGGAGATTTTCCATTTTTTTCTCCTGCCACATGATATAAACCTTAAAAATGCACATAATATCTATTTAAACTTACTTCTGGCCACTCAGTGTAAAATTTTGCAATTATTTCATTGTTTGGACTTGTTTTCTGTTTTTCTATCTTAATGTGCGCAATGCAGTGAGATAAGCTCATTTGGAGATTTTCCATTTTTTTCTCCTGCCACATGATATAAACCTTAAAAAGTGAACATAACATCTTTACAATGTAACTTCTGGACACTCAGTGTAAATTTTTTACAATTATTTCATTGTTTGGACTTGTTTTCTGTTTTTCTATGTTAACGTGCGCATTGCAGTGAGTTAAGCTCATTTGGAGATTTTCCATTTTTTTCTCCTGCCACATGATATATACCTTAAAAATGCACATAATATCTATTTAAACTTACGTCTGGCCACTCAGTGTAAAATTTTGCAATTATTTCATTGTTTGGACTTGTTTTCTGTTTTTCTATCTTAATGTGGGCATTGGAGTGAGTTAAGCTCATTTGGAGATTTTCCGTTTTTTTCTCCTGCCACATGATATAAACCTTAAAAAGTGAACATAACATCTTTACAATGTTACTTCTGGCCACTCAGTGTAAAATTTTGCAATTATTTCATTGTTTGGACTTGTTTTCTGTTTCTCTATGTTAACGTGCGCATTGCAATGAGTTAAGCTCATTTGGAGATTTTCCATTTTTTTCTCCTGCCAAATGATATAAACCTTAAAAATGAACATAATATCTATTTAAACTTACTTCTGGCCACTCAGTGTAAAATTTTGCAATTATTTCATTGTTTGGACTTGTTTTCTGTTTTTCTATCTTAATGTGCGCATTGGAGTGAGTTAAGCTCATTTGGAGATTTTCCATTTTTTTCTCCTGCCACATGATATAAACCTTAAAAATGAACATAATATCTTTACAATGTTACTTCTGGACACTCAGTGTAAAATTTTGCAATTATTTCATTGTTTGGACTTGTTTTCTGTTTTTCTATGTTTATGTGTACATTAGAGTGAGTTAAGCTCATTTGGAGATTTTCCGTTTTTTTCTCCTGCCACATGATATAAACCTTAAAAAGTGAACATAACATCTTTACAATGTTACTTCTGGACACTCAATGTCAAATGTTGCAAATATTTCATTGTTTGGACTTGTTTTCTGTTTTTCTATGTTTATGTGTACATTAGAGTGAGTTAAGCTCATTTGGAGATTTTCCGTTTTTTTCTCCTGCCACATGATATAAACCTTAAAAATTAACATAATATCTATTTAAACTTACGTCTGGCCACTCAGTGTAAAATTTTGCAATTATTTCATTGTTTGGACTTGTTTTCTGTTTTCTATCTTAATGTGCGCATTGGAGTGAGTTAAGCTCATTTGGAGATTTTTCCATCTTTTTCTCCTGCCAAATGATATAAACCTTAAAAATGAACATAATATCTATTTAAACTTACTTCTGGCCACTCAGTGTAAAATTTTGCAATTATTTCATTGTTTGGACTTGTTTTCTGTTTTTCTATCTTAATGTGCGCATTAGAGTGAGTTAAGCTCATTTGGAGATTTTCTGTTTTTTTCTCCTGCCACATGATATAAACCTTAAAAAGTGAACATAACATCTTTACAATGTTACTTCTGGACACTCAGTGTAAAATTTTGCAATTATTTCATTGTTTGGACTTGTTTTCTGTTTTTCTATCTTAATGTGCGCATTGGAGTGAGTTAAGCTCATTTGGAGATTTTCTGTTTTTTTCTCCTGCCACATGATATAAACCTTAAAAAGTGAACATAACATCTTTACAATGTTACTTCTGGACACTCAGTGTAAAATTTTGCAATTATTTCATTGTTTGGACTTGTTTTCTGTTTTTCTATGTTTATGTGTACATTAGAGTGAGTTAAGCTCATTTGGAGATTTTCCGTTTTTTTCTCCTGCCACATGATATAAACCTTAAAAATGAACATAATATCTATTTAAACTTACTTCTGGCCACTCAGTGTAAAATTTTGCAATTATTTCATTGTTTGGACTTGTTTTCTGTTTTTCTAACTTAATGTGCGCATTGGAGTGAGTTAAGCTCATTTGGAGATTTTCCATTTTTTTCTCCTGCCACATGATATAAACCTTAAAAAGTGAACATAACATCTTTACAATGTTATTTCTGGCCACTCAGTGTAAAATTTTGCAATTATTTCATTGTCTGGACTTTTTTTAAGTTTTTCTATGTTTATGTGTACATTACAGTGAGTTAAGCTCATTTGGAGATCTTCCATTTTTTCTCCTGCCACATGATATAAACGTTAAAAATGAACATAATATCTATTTAAACTTACTTCTGGCCACTCAGTGTAAAATTTAGCAATTATTTCATTGCTTGGACTTGTTTTCTGTTTTTCTATGTTCATGTATACATTAGAGTGAGTTAAGCTCATTTGGAGATTTTCCGTTTTTTTCTCCTGCCACATGATATAAACCTTAAAAAGTGAACATAACATCTTTACAATGTTACTTCTGGCCACTCAGTGTGAGATTTTCCAATGATATCATTGTTTGGATCTGTTTGCTGTATTTCTATGTTTATGTGTACATTAGAGTGAGTTAAGCTCGTATTTGAGATTTTCCATTTTTTTCTCCTGCCATATGATATAAACCTTAAAAAGTGAACATAACATCTTTACAATGTTATTTCTGGACACTCAGTGTAAGATTTTGCAATTATTTCATTGTTTGGACTTGTTTTCTGTTTTTCTATGTTAACGTGCGCATTGGAGTGAGTTAAGCTCATTTGGAGATCTTCCGCTTTTTTTCTCCTGCCACATGATATAAACCTTAAAAATGAACATAATATCTATTTAAACTTACTTCTGGCCACTCAGTGTAAAATTTTGCAATTATTTCATTGTTTGGACTTGTTTTCTGTTTTTCTATGTTTATGTGTACATTAGAGTGAGTTAAGCTCATTTGGAGATCTTCCGTTTTTTTCTCCTGCCACATGATATAAACGTTAAAAATGAACATAATATCTATTTAAACTTACTTCTGGCCACTCAGTGTAAAATTTTGCAATTATTTCATTGTTTGGACTTGTTTTCTGTTTTTCTATCTTAATGTGCGCATTGGAGTGAGTTAAGCTCATTTGGAGATTTTCCATTTTTTTCTCCTGCCAAATGATATAAACCTTAAAAAGTGAACATAACATCTTTACAATGTTACTTCTGGACACTCAGTGTAAAATTTTGCAATTATTTCATTGTTTGGACTTGTTTTCTGTTTTTCTATGTTTATGTGAACATTAGAGTGAGTTAAGCTCATTTGGAGATCTTCCGTTTTTTTCTCCTGCCACATGATATAAACGTTAAAAATGAACATAATATCTATTTAAACTTACTTCTGGCCACTCAGTGTAAAATTTTGCAATTATTTCATTGTTTGGACTTGTTTTCTGTTTTTCTATCTTAATGTGCGCATTGGAGTGAGTTAAGCTCATTTGGAGATTTTCCGTTCTTTTCTCCTGCCACATGATATAAACCTTAAAAATGAACATAATATCTATTTAAACTTACTTCTGGCCACTCAGTGTAAAATTTTGCAATTATTTCATTGTTTGGACTTGTTTTCTGTTTTTCTATGTTAATGTACGCATTGGAGTGAGTTAAGGTCATTTGGAGATTTTTCATTTTTTTCTCCTGCCAAATGATATAAACCTTAAAAATGAACATAATATCTATTTAAACTTACTTCTGGCCACTCAGTGTAAAATCTTGCAATTATTTCATTGTTTGGACTTGTTTTCTGTTTTTCTATCTTAACGTGCGCATTGGAGTGAGTTAAGCTCATTTGGAGATTTTCCATTTTTTTCTCCTGCCAAATGATATAAACCTTAAAAAGTGAACATAACATCTTTACAATGTTACTTCTGGACACTCAGTGTAAAATTTTGCAATTATTTCATTGTTTGGACTTGTTTTCTGTTTTTCTATGTTAACGTGCGCATTGGAGTGAGTTAAGCTCATTTGGAGATTTTCCATTTTTTTCTCCTGCCACATGATATAAAACTTAAAAAGTGAACATAACATCTTTACAATGGTACTTCTGAACACTCAGTGTAAAATTTTGCAATTATTTCATTCTTTGGACTTGTATTCTGTTCTTCTATGTTTATGTGTACAATAGAGTGAGTTAAGCTCATTTGGAGATTTTCCATTTTTTTCCCCTGCCACATGATATAAACCTTAAAAATTGAACATAACATCTTTACAATGTTACTTCTGGACACTCAGTGTAAGATTTTGCAATTATTTCATTGTTTGGACTTGTTTTCTGTTTTTCTATGTTAATGTGCGCATTGGAGTGAGTTAAGCTCATTTGGAGATTTTCCATTTTTTTCTCCTGCTACATGATATAAACCTTAAAAATGAACATAATATTTATTTAAACTTACTTCTGGCCACTCAGTGTAAGATTTTGCAATTATTTCATTGTTTGAACTTGTTTTCTGTTTTTCTATGTTAACATGCGCATTGGAGTGAGTTAAGCTCATTTGGAGATTTTCCATT
Organism: Microchirus variegatus; assembly: GCF_963457635.1. NCBI lineage: Eukaryota > Metazoa > Chordata > Actinopteri > Pleuronectiformes > Soleidae > Microchirus > Microchirus variegatus. Next base: position 24,329,707 of record NC_139807.1, read on the forward strand.
TTTTCTCCTGCCACATGATATAAACTTTAAAAAGTGAACATAACATCTTTACAATGTTACTTCTGGACACTTAGTGTAAAATTTAGCAATTATTTCATTGCTTGGACTTGTTTTCTGTTTTTCTATGTTCATGTATACATTAGAGTGAGTTAAGCTCATTTGGAGATTTTCCGTTTTTTTCTCCTGCCACATGATATAAACCTTAAAAAGTGAACATAACATCTTTACAATGTTACTTCTGGCCACTCAGTGTGAGATTTTCCAATGATATCATTGTTTGGATCTGTTTGCTGTATTTCTATGTTTATGTGTACATTAGAGTGAGTTAAGCTCGTATTTGAGATTTTCCATTTTTTTCCCCTGCCATATGATATAAACCTTAAAAAGTGAACATAACATCTTTACAATGTTATTTCTGGACACTCAGTGTAAGATTTTGCAATTATTTCATTGTTTGGACTTGTTTTCTGTTTTTCTATGTTAACGTGCGCATTGGAGTGAGTTAAGCTCATTTGGAGATCTTCCGCTTTTTTTCTCCTGCCACATGATATAAACCTTAAAAATGAACATAATATCTATTTAAACTTACTTCTGGCCACTCAGTGTAAAATTTTGCAATTATTTCATTGTTTGGACTTGTTTTCTGTTTTTCTATGTTTATGTGTACATTAGAGTGAGTTAAGCTCATTTGGAGATCTTCCGTTTTTTTCTCCTGCCACATGATACAAACGTTAAAAATGAACATAATATCTATTTAAACTTACTTCTGGCCACTCAGTGTAAAATTTTGCAATTATTTCATTGTTTGGACTTGTTTTCTGTTTTTCTATCTTAATGTGCGCATTGGAGTGAGTTAAGCTCATTTGGAGATTTTCCATTTTTTTCTCCTGCCAAATGATATAAACCTTAAAAAGTGAACATAATATCTTTACAATGTTACTTCTGGACACTCAGTGTAAAATGTTGCAATTATTTCATTGTTTGGACTTGTTTTCTGTTTTTCTATGTTTATGTGTACATTAGAGTGAGTTAAGCACATTTGGAGATTTTCCGTTTTTTTCTCCTGCCACATGATATAAACCTTAAAAAGTGAACATAACATCTTTACAATGTTACTTCTGGACACTCAATGTCAAATGTTGCAATTATTTCATTGTTTGGACTTGTTTTCTGTTTTTCTATGTTTATGTGTACATTAGAGTGAGTTAAGCTCATTTGGAGATTTTCCGTTTTTTTCTCCTGCCACATGATATAAACCTTAAAAATGAACATAATATCTATTTAAACTTACTTCTGGCCACTCAGTGTAAAATTTTGCAATTATTTCATTGTTTGGACTTGTTTTCTGTTTTTCTATCTTAATGTGCGCATTGGAGTGAGTTAAGCTCATTTGGAGATTTTCCATTTTTTTCTCCTGCCACATGATATAAACCTTAAAAATGAACATAATATCTATTTAAACTTACTTCTGGCCACTCAGTGTAAAATTTTGCAATTATTTCATTGTTTGGACTTGTTTTCTGTTTTTCTATCTTAATGTGCGCATTGGAGTGAGTTAAGCTCATTTGGAGATTTTCCGTTCTTTTCTCCTGCCACATGATATAAACCTTAAAAATGAACATAATATCAATTTAAACTTACTTCTGGCCACTCAGTGTAAAATTTTGCAATTATTTCATTGTTTGGACTTGTTTTCTGTTTTTCTATGTTAACGTACGCATTGGAGTGAGTTAAGGTCATTTGGAGATTTTTCATTTTTTTCTCCTGCCAAATGATATAAACCTTAAAAATGAACATAATATCTATTTAAACTTACTTCTGGCCACTCAGTGTAAAATCTTGCAATTATTTCATTGTTTGGACTTGTTTTCTGTTTTTCTATCTTAACGTGCGCATTGGAGTGAGTTATGCTCATTTGGAGATTTTCCATTTTTTTCTCCTGCCAAATGATATTAACCTTAAAAAGTGAACATAACATCTTTACAATGTTACTTCTGGACACTCAGTGTAAAATTTTGCAATTATTTCATTGTTTGGACTTGTTTTCTGTTTTTCTATGTTAACGTGCGCATTGGAGTGAGTTAAGCTCATTTGGAGATTTTCCATTTTTTTCTCCTGCCACATGATATAAAACTTAAAAAGTGAACATAACATCTTTATAATGGTACTTCTGAACACTCAGTGTAAAATTTTGCAATTATTTCATTCTTTGGACTTGTATTCTGTTCTTCTATGTTTATGTGTACAATAGAGTGAGTTAAGCTCATTTGGAGATTTTCCATTTTTTTCCCCTGCCACATGATATAAACTTTAAAAAGTGAACATAACATCTTTACAATGTTACTTCTGGACACTTAGTGTAAAATTTAGCAATTATTTCATTGCTTGGACTTGTTTTCTGTTTTTCTATGTTCATGTATACATTAGAGTGAGTTAAGCTCATTTGGAGATTTTCCGTTTTTTTCTCCTGCCACATGATATAAACCTTAAAAAGTGAACATAACATCTTTACAATGTTACTTCTGGCCACTCAGTGTGAGATTTTCCAATGATATCATTGTTTGGATCTGTTTGCTGTATTTCTATGTTTATGTGTACATTAGAGTGAGTTTAGCTCGTATTTGAGATTTTCCATTTTTTTCCCCTGCCATATGATATAAACCTTAAAAAGTGAACATAACATCTTTACAATGTTATTTCTGGACACTCAGTGTAAGATTTTGCAATTATTTCATTGTTTGGACTTGTTTTCTGTTTTTCTATGTTAACGTGCGCATTGGAGTGAGTTAAGCTCATTTGGAGATCTTCCGCTTTTTTTCTCCTGCCACATGATATAAACCTTAAAAATGAACATAATATCTATTTAAACTTACTTCTGGCCACTCAGTGTAAAATTTTGCAATTATTTCATTGTTTGGACTTGTTTTCTGTTTTTCTATGTTTATGTGTACATTAGAGTGAGTTAAGCTCATTTGGAGATCTTCCGTTTTTTTCTCCTGCCACATGATACAAACGTTAAAAATGAACATAATATCTATTTAAACTTACTTCTGGCCACTCAGTGTAAAATTTTGCAATTATTTCATTGTTTGGACTTGTTTTCTGTTTTTCTATCTTAATGTGCGCATTGGAGTGAGTTAAGCTCATTTGGAGATTTTCCATTTTTTTCTCCTGCCAAATGATATAAACCTTAAAAAGTGAACATAATATCTTTACAATGTTACTTCTGGACACTCAGTGTAAAATGTTGCAATTATTTCATTGTTTGGACTTGTTTTCTGTTTTTCTATGTTTATGTGTACATTAGAGTGAGTTAAGCACATTTGGAGATTTTCCGTTTTTTTCTCCTGCCACATGATATAAACCTTAAAAAGTGAACATAACATCTTTACAATGTTACTTCTGGACACTCAATGTCAAATGTTGCAATTATTTCATTGTTTGGACTTGTTTTCTGTTTTTCTATGTTTATGTGTACATTAGAGTGAGTTAAGCTCATTTGGAGATTTTCCGTTTTTTTCTCCTGCCACATGATATAAACCTTAAAAATGAACATAATATCTATTTAAACTTACTTCTGGCCACTCAGTGTAAAATTTTGCAATTATTTCATTGTTTGGACTTGTTTTCTGTTTTTCTATCTTAATGTGCGCATTGGAGTGAGTTAAGCTCATTTGGAGATTTTCCATTTTTTTCTCCTGCCACATGATATAAACCTTAAAAATGAACATAATATCTATTTAAACTTACTTCTGGCCACTCAGTGTAAAATTTTGCAATTATTTCATTGTTTGGACTTGTTTTCTGTTTTTCTATCTTAATGTGCGCATTGGAGTGAGTTAAGCTCATTTGGAGATTTTCCGTTCTTTTCTCCTGCCACATGATATAAACCTTAAAAATGAACATAATATCAATTTAAACTTACTTCTGGCCACTCAGTGTAAAATTTTGCAATTATTTCATTGTTTGGACTTGTTTTCTGTTTTTCTATGTTAACGTACGCATTGGAGTGAGTTAAGGTCATTTGGAGATTTTTCATTTTTTTCTCCTGCCAAATGATATAAACCTTAAAAATGAACATAATATCTATTTAAACTTACTTCTGGCCACTCAGTGTAAAATCTTGCAATTATTTCATTGTTTGGACTTGTTTTCTGTTTTTCTATCTTAACGTGCGCATTGGAGTGAGTTATGCTCATTTGGAGATTTTCCATTTTTTTCTCCTGCCAAATGATATTAACCTTAAAAAGTGAACATAACATCTTTACAATGTTACTTCTGGACACTCAGTGTAAAATTTTGCAATTATTTCATTGTTTGGACTTGTTTTCTGTTTTTCTATGTTAACGTGCGCATTGGAGTGAGTTAAGCTCATTTGGAGATTTTCCATTTTTTTCTCCTGCCACATGATATAAAACTTAAAAAGTGAACATAACATCTTTATAATGGTACTTCTGAACACTCAGTGTAAAATTTTGCAATTATTTCATTCTTTGGACTTGTATTCTGTTCTTCTATGTTTATGTGTACAATAGAGTGAGTTAAGCTCATTTGGAGATTTTCCATTTTTTTCCCCTGCCACATGATATAAACCTTAAAAATTGAACATAACATCTTTACAATGTTACTTCTGGACACTCAGTGTAAGATTTTGCAATTATTTCATTGTTTGGACTTGTTTTCTGTTTTTCTATGTTAATGTGCGCATTGGAGTGAGTTAAGCTCATTTGGAGATTTTCCATTTTTTTCTCCTGCTACATGATATAAACCTTAAAAATGAACATAATATTTATTTAAACTTACTTCTGGCCACTCAGTGTAAGATTTTGCAATTATTTCATTGTTTGAACTTGTTTTCTGTTTTTCTATGTTAACATGCGCATTGGAGTGAGTTAAGCTCATTTGGAGATTTTCCATTTTTTCTCCTGCCACATGATATAAACTTTAAAAAGTGAACATAACATCTTTACAATGTTACTTCTGGACACTTAGTGTAAAATTTAGCAATTATTTCATTGCTTGGACTTGTTTTCTGTTTTTCTATGTTCATGTATACATTAGAGTGAGTTAAGCTCATTTGGAGATTTTCCGTTTTTTTCTCCTGCCACATGATATAAACCTTAAAAAGTGAACATAACATCTTTACAATGTTACTTCTGGCCACTCAGTGTGAGATTTTCCAATGATATCATTGTTTGGATCTGTTTGCTGTATTTCTATGTTTATGTGTACATTAGAGTGAGTTAAGCTCGTATTTGAGATTTTCCATTTTTTTCCCCTGCCATATGATATAAACCTTAAAAAGTGAACATAACATCTTTACAATGTTATTTCTGGACACTCAGTGTAAGATTTTGCAATTATTTCATTGTTTGGACTTGTTTTCTGTTTTTCTATGTTAACGTGCGCATTGGAGTGAGTTAAGCTCATTTGGAGATTTTCCATTTTTTTTCTCCTGCCACATGATATAAACCTTACAAATGAACATAATATTTATTTAATCTTACTTCTGGCCACTCAGTGTAAGATTTTGCAATTATTTCATTGTTTGGACTAGTTTTCTGTTTTTCTATGTTAACGTGCGCATTGGATTGAGTTAAGCACATTTGGAGATTTTCCATTTTTTTCTCCTGCCACATGATATAAACCTTAAAAATGAACATAATGTAATGATTGTGGCGTGGACCCGAAAGCAGACGGAGACGGGAGTGATTATTTCAAAACAAAAATTTTTATTTACAAAAACGTGAACATAAATCGACTTCTCAAAAGGGAGAAGTGATAGTGGATAGATGGAGAGATAGGTTGGAAAATTGTCTTTGCAGCTACTGCGGGGGAGCTCGGCAGGTTGATGCTGATCCAGTGTGGAAAGCAACTCACAAATGTGGCGAAGGAGATCCCAGGAGTGTAGGGAGACCAGAACAGCCAAGGAGTTGAGACCAGACAGGAGACGTGACGACCTGGAGCGGAGACGTGCGTGTAAGTAACTTCAGAGGTAAGTATAGCGAGAGAGCAAGCAGCATGTCTTTACCCATGAAAGTTAGAGAACGATCTGACACTGGTGAGGAGGAACGGCTCCGCCTTTAAGCCCCGCTGATTATTCATCTGGTGCAGATGAGGAGGAGCCGCGCAGGTGCAAGTGATCACCGGTGTCTGGGAACTGGGTCAGCCACGCCCCCTGCAGAGTCAGAGGAGAGGGGAAAGAGCAGCAGCCACAAAAACAACACTAATAATAAAATTGAGGAGAAGGTGCAGGTGGAATCGTGACACATAACATCTTTACAATGTTACTTCTGGACACTAAGTGTAAAATTTTACAATTATTTCATTGTTTGGACTTGTTTTCTGTTTTTCTATGTTCATGTGTACATTAGAGTGAGTTAAGCTCTTTTTTGAGATTTTCCATTTTTTTCTCCTGCCACATGATATAACCTTAAAATGTGAACATAACATCTTTACAATGTTACTTCTGGACACTCAGTGTAAAATTTTGCAATTATTTCATTGTTTGGACTTGTTTTCTGTTTTTCTATGTTAACATGCGCATTGGAGTGAGTTAAGCTCATTTGGAGATTTTCCATTTTCTTCTCCTGCCACATGATATAAAACTTAAAAAGTGAACATAACATCTTTACAATGTTACTTCTGGACACTTAGTGTAACATTTTATAATTATTTCATTGTTTGACTGTTTTTCTTTGTTAGCGTGCGCATTGGAGTGAATTAAGCTCATTTGGAGAATTTCCATTTTTTTCTGCTGCCACATGATATAAACCTTAAAAGTGAACATAATATATATTTAAACTTACTTCTGGCCACTCAGTGTAAAATGTTGCAATTATTTCATTGTTTGGACTTGTTTTCTGTTTTTCTATGTTTATGTGTACATTAGAGTGAGGAAACAATGATATCATTTGAAGCTCGTATTTGAGATTTACCATTTTTTTCTCCTGCCACATGATATAAACCTTAAAAAGTGAACATAACATCTTTACAATGTTACTTCTGGCCACTCAGTGTAAAATTTTACAATTATTTCATTGTTTGACTTGTTTTCTGTTTTTCTTTGATAGCGTTCGCATTGGAATGAATTAAGCTCATTTGCAGAATTTCCGTTTTTTTCTAATGCCACATGATATAAACCTTAAAAATTAATATAATATCTATTGAAATTTACCTCTGGCCACTCAGTGTAAAATTTTGCAATTATTTCATTGTTTGGACTTGTTTTCTGTTTTTCTATGTTTACTTGCGCATTGCAGTGAGTTAAGCTCATTTGGAAATTTTCCATTTTTTTCTCCTGCCACATGATATAAACCTTAAAAAGTGAACTAAACATCTTAACAATGTTACTTCTGGGCACTCAGTGTAAAATTTTGCAATTATTTCATTGTTTGGACTTGTTTTCTGTTTTTCTATGTTTACGTGCGCATTGGAGTGAGTTATGCTCATTTGGAGATTTTCCATTTTTTTCTCCTGCCACATGATAATAAACCTTAAAAAGTGAACATTACATCTTTACAATGTCACTTCTGGACACTCAGTGTAAAATTTTGCAATTATTTCATTGTTTGGACTTGTTTTCTGTTTTTCTATGTGTATGTGTACATTAGAGTGAGTTAAGCTCATATGGAGATTTTCCTTTTTTTTCTCCTGCCACATGATATAAACCTTAAAAGGTGAACATAACATCTTTACAATGTTACTTCTGGACACTCAGTGTAAAATTTTACAATTATTTCATTGTTTGGACTTGTTTTCTGTTTTTCTATGTTTACTTGCGCATTAGAGTGAGCTCATTTGGAGATTTTCCCTTTTTTTCTCCTGCCACATGATATAAACCTTAAAAAGTGAACAAAACATCTTTACAATGTTACTTCTGGCCACTCGGTGTGAATTTTTGCAATTATTACATTGTTTGGACTTGTTTTCTGTTTTTCTATGTTTATGTGTACATTAGAGTGAGATTTTCCAATCTCATTTGGAGATTTTCCACTTTTTTTCTCCTGCCACATGATATAAACCTTAAAAAGTGAACATAACATCTTTACAATGTTACTTCTGGACACTCAGTGTAAAATTTTGCAATTATTTCATTGTTTGGACTTGTTTTCTGTTTTTCTATGTTTACGTGCGCATTGGAGTGAGTTAAGCTTATTTGGAGATTTTCCATTTTTTTCTCCTGCCACATGAAATAAACCTTAAAAAGTGAACATAACATCTTTACAGTGTTACTTCTGGACACTCAGTGTAAAATTTTGCAATTATTTAATTATTTGGACTTGTTTTCTGTTTTTCTATGTTTACTTACGCATTGGAGTGAGTTAAGCTCATTTGGAGATTTTCCATTTTTTTCTCCTGGTACATGATATAAACCTTAAAAAATGAACATAACATCTTTACAATGTTACTTCTGGACATTCAGTGTAAAATGTTGCAATTATTTCATTGTTTGGACTTGTTTTCTGTTTTTCTATGTTTACGTGCGCATTGGAGTGAGTTATGCTCATTTGGAGATTTTCCATTTTTTTCTCCTGCCACATGATAATAAACCTTAAAAAGTGAACATTACATCTTTACAATGTCACTTCTGGACACTCAGTGTAAAATTTTGCAATTATTTCATTGTTTGGACTTGTTTTCTGTTTTTCTATGTGTATGTGTACATTAGAGTGAGTTAAGCTCATTTGGAGATTTTCCTTTTTTTTCTCCTGCCACATGATATAAACCTTAAAAGGTGAACATAACATCTTTACAATGTTACTTCTGGACACTCAGTGTAAAATTTTACAATTATTTCATTGTTTGGACTTGTTTTCTGTTTTTCTATGTTTACTTGCGCATTAGAGTGAGCTCATTTGGAGATTTTCCCTTTTTTTCTCCTGCCACATGATATAAACCTTAATAAGTGGACAAAACATCTTTACAATGTTACTTCTGGCCACTCGGTGTGAATTTTTGCAATTATTACATTGTTTGGACTTGTTTTCTGTTTTTCTATGTTTATGTGTACATTAGAGTGAGATTTTCCAATCTCATTTGGAGATTTTCCACTTTTTTTCTCCTGCCACATGATATAAACCTTAAAAAGTGAACATAACATCTTTACAATGTTACTTCTGGACACTCAGTGTAAAATTTTGCAATTATTTCATTGTTTGGACTTGTTTTCTGTTTTTCTATGTTTACGTGCGCATTGGAGTGAGTTAAGCTTATTTGGAGATTTTCCATTTTTTTCTCCTGCTACATGATATAAACCTTAAAAAGTGAACATAACATCTTTACAATGTTACTTCTGGACACTCAGTGTAAAATTTTGCAATTATTTCATTGTTTGGACTTGTTTTCTGTTTTTTTTCTATGTGTATGTGTACATTAGAGTGAGTTAAGCTCATTTGGAGATTTTCCTTTTTTTTCTCCTGCCACATGATATACACCTTAAAAAGTGAACATAACATCTTTACAATGTTACTTCTGGACACTCAGTGTAAAATTTTGCAATTATTTCATTGTCTGGACTTGTTTTCTGTTTTTCTATGTTTACTTGCGCATTAGAGTGAGCTCATTTGGAGATTTTCCCTTTTTTTCTCTTGCCACATGATATAAACCTTAAAAAGTGAACATAACATCTTTACAATGTTACTTCTGGCCACTCGGTGTGAATTTTTGCAATTATTACATTGTTTGGACTTGTTTTCTGTTTTTCTATGTTTACTTGCGCATTGGAGTGAGTTAAGCTCATTTGGAGATTTTCCATTTTTTTCTCCTGCTACATGATATAAACCTTAAAAAGTGAACATAACATCTTTACAATGTTACTTCTGGACACTCAGTGTAAAATTTTGCAATCATTTCATTGTTTGGACTTGTTTTCTGTTTTTCTATGTTTACTTGCGCATAGCAGTGAGTTAAGCTCATTTGGAGATTTTCCATTTTTTTCTGCTGCCACATGATATAAATCTTAAAAAGTGAACATAACATCTTTACAATGTTACTTCTGGACACTCAGTGTAAAATTTTGCAATGATTGTATTTCACTCTTGACCTAATCATTCATTTGGGAACTCTTGATTATACCACACCACATTCAGTCAGTTAATCGTCAGTTATTCACTGTCCTTGTTATAACATAATCTTTTCCCATGAAACTTACTACGTCACAAACATATGAAAACACTGCACACTTGAGTATAAAATCTTAAACATATGAAAACACTGCACACGAGAGTATAACATCTTTTATTTGTGCACTTCTAAACTATAGTCAAGTTAATCCGTGAGAGTATATATTTTAAAATGTCAGTAATATGTAGCAATGGAACAAACTTGCTCAGCATTGGTTGCCAGAGCACTTGACGTTGCTCAAAAAAGTGACATCCTTTTGGCACAATTTTATGGAGTTCCCACCTTCCACTAAGTTCATAGTACTACTTCTAGTATAGCACATGAGTTACATACATTGTAGAAAACGAAAAGTGAATAAGTGAAAAACATGCAGACGATGGTACAATATTAACTCACAATAGGAACACATGGCATTAGGGCAAACCCAGTGAGACACATCATTTTTCCAATCATGCCTTCAAAGTATCAGACAATGAATCAGCTCCTTTGCCCATGATCATACCCATGAGTAAACTGACATTTCATTTTGTGCATATAAAGATTTAAGTGTCCTCTGTCAGCAGCCTTTTGACATGTTTACAGTCTTTGCTGCTGATGCACTGTTGTTGTCTGTTGCTGGTGCCTGAATGGCTCTGACCACACCCTGCTGGATTCTGCTCCAATACCAAAGCTGTCTTCTCATTCGTTGGTATCGTGCGTTGATTGGTGTACTGGCTCTCCAGTTATGACAGTGCCTGATTCAGCAGAGCTATGCCATCAGGTTCTTGGTTGAAGATAGATTAGCTGGCTGGTTCTGGTCATCTCTGTCGATAGCCATCCTAGGCTCTCGTTGTTCTTATCCCTGAAGTCATCTGGATTATCACGGCTCAGGCTTGGCTCCTTCTGGACATTAGCTGTTGTGGTCTCCCCCAGGAGTGTATGGCAGTGGTATGAAGGCTGGTGGAGCTGGAGTTCTCTGTACTTCTGGCAGAGATGCTGGGGGCTGCATCATCCACTACGGCTCTGGTGGATGTGGGTATCTCATCCTCTGGACTAGCTTGAGGTTATTGGGGACCTTCAGCTGCAATCTGAAGGGGCAAAAAGTGTCGCTCCTCCTGCACTGGTCGTTCTACTTACTATGGTACATTCTAAGTGTTGTGGGTGCATATGTGGTTAGTCCCATCTGTTGTAGTGCTAAATGTTGTGCTCTATAGATGTGACTGTGGAATCGTATCTCACTGTTCGGTAGGATGTCCTATTTCTCTAGATGGGTGTAGTCTGGTAAATGATGCTCCTGGCCTGTTGAGGACCACCCATAACGCCGTGCCTGCCTACATGTATTGCAGGGAATGGATGGTGACCTCCTGTCCCTACTCCTTCTCCCTAACACTTCCATCCATGCAGACGTATTTGCTGTCAGGGTCCTGGTTCGATGATGTCATCATTTTTCCAACAACTTTTTCTACCCAATTTTGTTCCACCAATCACAATCCGTGTTCCAATTTGATCTTGATGGGTTTTGATGGGACTTATCACTAAAGTTTATCCTTCAATCGTCAATTAACCAGGATTACGGACTACTGGTGGCAATATGGCATTTACATCATATCCATATTCTTCCTGCACTCTATATTCTCCAGGGGCCTCATTTATAAAACTGTGCGTAGGACCGACGTCAAAATTGGCGTACGCACGAAGCACAGAAAGTGCTTACGCACAAAAAAATCCTGATTTATAAAACAGTGCGCACGCACGTCCTACGCCGATTTCCCTTTATAAATCACAATCCACTCTAAATGTGGCGCACCTGTTTGCGGGTCATACCACGCCCATATTTGCCGATAAATATTCAGAGAAACGCCCCTCATAAATATTGATTCATGACTGAAATCATGCAGAAATCGGAAAGAAAGGCCAAATAACGTAATTTCACGAGGTGGAAGTACTTGTCGGGGAGGTGGAGAAGAGGAAGGCTTTATTGTTTGGTGTTCTAGAGTGGCAGCATGTGGCGGATAATGTCAATTCTGTTTCTTCAGAAGTTCGGAGTGTGGCCGAGGTGAAAAAAAAGTGATCAGACATTAAAGTAGACGCAAAAAAGCGCCTGGAGTCACACAGGCAGAGCGTCTGTGCCACGGGCGAGGAACAGGCCAACCGGAGCTCACCCCGCTGGATGAAAAACTGGTGGGGATCATCGGGGAATCCCTCCTGAGTGGAGAGGTGACGGAGGTTTGGGGGGACACCCATGCAGGTGTCGCGCCAATGTAGGTATCCCCGACAGAAAGTGTTGCCGCGGAGGCGGAGAAACACATTATTTCAGACTGTTTAGCTGTCTGCCATAATTTGTATCCCCCCATATTTTCGGCTAGAATAGAAGAAAGCTGTTCATAATACCAGAGGTTATAGACTAGTATGTGAAGTATACATAAAATAAATCATTAAACAATGCAATTTTTAGTTTTAATTTACTTGGGTGAAAGCAAGCGCACCACTGTTTCTCCGCCTCCGCCTCCGTGGCCAGGGTAAACACTTTCTGTCGGGGATACCTACATTGGCACAACACCTGTCGCCAGAAACCCGAGTGTTGTGAGCACTTGGAGCGGGACTGGCACGGTGTGGTTTCTGCGGGTGCTCCTCGCTAAGGATGGGCCCAATGCCGCACACAGATCCAAGAGGACAGCTCGTGGGAGTCGGAAACGGCTCATCAGCCACTCATCACTGTTGGCCAGTGGATCTAGCTCGTCTCGGAAGTTCCGCTCCCTCCGTATCCTTCCGTTTGCCACATCCTCTAACAGTGCCAAAGGAATGTGCGCCATGACGCATTGTGAGTACCTGCCTTTATATGCCCATCGATTAGGTATCTGCTACACGTGTTAGAATTACCCTGATATCAGTGAATACATCATTTGCCCTACTGTTGTCTTACTATTGTCCTAAATCATATGTTTCCCGTGTGCACTCCAGGGAGTTAGTTTGTTTGTTCGTTGTAGAAATGTAGTTGTTTTTATCAATTTCTTGCAAATAAACTGTTCATATATGAGAGGTAATATAACTTATAATTTATTTTACACGATCAGTTTCACACATTTCTCCCGTTTCTTTCTTCTGCCATCAGTGGCACAGTTTCGCTTTACCCCAGGTATGTGCGTACGCATGGGTCAGAGTTGGCGTGGAGGACCGCACATTTTCCCGTTAAGTTCTCTTTTTATAAATCCCATGGTTTGCGTAGAGAGTGGCGTACGCCTTCTTTTGTGCGTACGCAACGTTTATAAATGAGGCCCCAGGGCACTACATCTTGGATTTCCTACTGCTATATAAATATACTGCACAGGTGGAAGGACATTTCAAAACATCTGGGCATTCTCCTACATTACTTCTTATTAGTGGCTAGAGTGCTCATTTTCATTGCACCTTCTAATAATGTGTGTGGGTATGTGGTGGTATTTGGTAGCAATTGCAGAGAAAGCAGGATTCGTTATCAGGGAAAGCAGGATTCGTTATCAGAACCTCCACCTTGCTAAACCTGAAAAACCAAAAGGTTAGTCGGAGTCAGAGGTGACTTCCACTTCTCCGTCACCTCCAGGCGTTGGCAATTGGTCAAGGTCTTGCAGACCAGAGGGGCCTGCTTCTTCACCTCCTTCATCTGTTAAAACTCAAGCCTATGGAGGACAGTCACCTAATGTGGGTTATTTAATAAAGACAATGCAATTAATATAATACAGCATCAGCTCGTTATTTACATGTTGATCTTACTTATATGTGAACTACAGCTATAGATATACTTATCAACACAAATACTGACCCAGAGACTGAACCTAGTTTAAATAATATTCAATTCATATCATTTTTCAGAATTCCAAAAACATTTTCCATCAACTTTGTTCTGCTTCAAGGTTGTCCGATGGTGCTGCTTCAATCCAATGACACAAATGGTTCATCTCTATCAGCAGGTATTGCTGTATTGATTCTAATGCCTTCATTGTTTTAAATAATAAACTAAATATTTTAACTGTCAGTCTGGGAATAAGCTTCTCCGTGGAGTGTTAAACTACTTTACTGACAAATATTTCATGCATAATATTTCAATTACAATTCATCTCCCTTTTATTTCATTATTTTTAAATGCATAACTTTTCATTATTGCAATCATAACTTCTACACTTTATTTGTCTATCTAGTTGCACTTTTATATGTCAAGTGTTATTTCCCTGTGTCTTATTAACCATGATGTGTGCTGTTGCTTTTCTTGGCCAGGTCACCCATCTGACAGAGATCTTAATCTCAATGGGTCTTGTATCTGATTGAATAAAGATCAAACAAAATAAATATTATTCTAAAATGTATTCCCATTATTCCCCCCTCGCACAGATTTTAACTGTGCGAATCCTAAATGAAGATACATTAAATGACAAAATACATTCACCTTAAACCCAACTTATTTATCACTATATACCTTACTTTAAACATAATGTAGCGCAGGGGAACAAAATATATCTTGTAATAGGAATCGACACCTCTTCAATTGCTCTTAACATTTGGGATCAAATAAACTTCCTCCAGTGATTAATAGTTTTCAGCACTACCTCATCACTTTCCTTAGCCAATAAATCTCCACATTTGACTTTATAATAGGTTAATAATTATAATTTAAAATCCAATCATGAACCACCAACATACATCCCCAGTAGAACAAATAGAATCTTGTACTGTTTCACAACAAATTTCCTCCCAATTGATTAACCAAAAAATTAATAATAACTTTGGACAGAAGCCAAATTTGGCATTTTGGTCGTCACATCTTCAAAAGTTCCCACTTATAGAAATATTCTCCCCACACATTGTACTGGACCTTCACCTTGATCAGGCTGAGCTCCACAACCACGTTCCACCCAATCAGGATCAGCTTATGAGTCAGTGAACTCATAGTAGTACAGTACATGAGATGTGGCAGTATCATTTACTCATTGTTCATTGCTGTACGTGACACTGTCAACATCACTGTCGTTGCATTTATTTTTACTTCTGCAAGTTTTAACTGTGCCAGCTTTCTTTGCACGGCTTCATTCCACATCTCAAGCATAAGTTCACTTTTCAGCAACTCTGGGTTCCTTTTAGTGGGAGATTCACATCGTAATATACTCCACATTACCTTTTGATAAGCGCAGAACTTGGTCACATTTGCCATGGGTAAGGCTGTTGTGAATTTGCAAATTTTCCCACTGTGGGACTAATAAAAAAGTTTTATCTCTTAGGGCGGTCCCCATTTGGAACCAAAAATAAGTTCAAATTTTCATTGCTCTGACCCTCCACCATGCCCCACTTCCTAAAATTGATGGCACATGGCACTTTCTGTGAAATTTAATTGATGCCTAGTGGTAGCTCAAGCGCCACAAAAATCAGCAATTGATGAATAATGCAAAACATTCCTTTCAATTTAGTGTTCTCTTGTTTTTTGTCTTTTTTGGAAATATTGTAAACTTTTGTTGATATATGGTAACTTCAAAATGCATCTTGGACATTCTTATGGTGATTAATATGGTGAGTAATAATTGGAGTTGTTCCTCGTCATGTGTGAGAGTCCTTTTGAACTCTTGAATGAGAGCGACAACTCGCTCATCGTTGTCATTGCTGACAGATAAAGACGTGATTTCCTGTCTTGTATCCATGAAGCTCCTGCCATGTGGAGGGTGTTGTGCGGAGGAAGTCAATTGGAATGTCGAGATACATAAATAGTTGTGGCTGTGTTTGACATCCCAAAATCTGACCAGCAGTTCTCAAGTCAACAGGAACTTATGTTTGTTTGTTTGTTTGTGTTTGTTTCCATGGCATGAAACAGACTTTGTTGCAGGCGACACATTAATATCGAAGAAGGTCAATCCAACGAGGACCTGAGAGTGATTACACTGGTGTCCTGCCAACTTCTGACCGGCAGTTTCGAGCAGCAGTGGGCTTGCTGATGTGCACATAATTTGCAACTCTTACAAAAGGCAGAGGTAATTCCGTGGGACAGTTGTTGACATAGGAGCGTTGAACCAAGCTCTCAGATACACTCTGGTAAAGAACAAATACAATGCAGTGCTTTTCCTGCGAAGCTGCTTGTCGGAACCCTCGCCTGAACCTCCAGATTTTAAATGTAGAGGTGACTTTTCTCATCCATCTGGCTTGGTGCATTTCTTCAGATATCATGAACCTCACACCATGTGACATCTCATGCTTGTCTTGTCTTGTCGGAAGTTCACCTGTGATGAAATTTAGGACACTTTCCTTGACATCACTTATATTGGCATCATTGATCAATGATGCCAATATGAGATTCCAGTGAAGTTTGAACCTTTCGAAGAGTTGACTTTCAGGACTGGAATAGGTCCCCATAGGTCTCCAGAAAACGGCTCCAGTCATCAGCTCCATGATGTGATGGCAACAAGCCAAGTGCAGAAGGTTCCTCCCCAATGCTTGCTCCAACACATGGACACATGGTCCCCTGAGATGACCCAGGACCCATTTACGTTGTCATGTCAAAACACATACCTCTCACCCGCAATGCCCCACTGCTGTAGTGCGTCAGCCACAACCTGTGTTTGTTCCTCCCCAGATCCAGATTAAATGTTTGGAATAGCCTACAACTGTGAAATTCCCTGTCCTGGGACAAGCACTGGAATTTGATCAATCTTCTCAAATCGTGTGTTAAATCTGGCAATGACTTTCCATCCAGTGAACTGTCAGTGGAACCTTCGGATCAAACGTTTCTCTGATCTGATGATTAGTGTTTTCTTTAGTGATCGCCATTCATCAAACAGTGCCTCCACTTTCTTTATAATGTCCTCTTTGTGTTGAATTGGAATTCATGCATGATTCAACATTTTTCTACTTTGTCCAAAGTGGCTGTAGAAGCAAGTCTTATTGTCCGTTTTAGTCCCAAGTGGCAAAAATAAAAAATAAAAATAGCTCAACACTTGTCCTTTGGATGGGAATTTGGAACCATAATATTCTCTTCGAGCACAACAAATATGGAAGCCATAACAAAATGTTAACAGTGGTTTCCTTCAACTGATCACTAAACTATTTACCATCAAATTGTCACAGCACAAATCAGTGCACATTGAACAATGACTCCATGGATATCTGCTAGCAGCCAGTCAAAACAAGACTGTTGCGATTTGACTGGAGATTCAGGCAGAAAAATAGATCACTCGCTATACTCATGGCTATACCTTAAATGTGTAAAAATGATATGTGTACTTTGAGTTAAAGAGATATGCATTAATTTGATTGATTAGTATTTCCATCCCATTTTATCACACTGGCCAGGTAATACAGCCATGCAACACAAGGGGGTCTAATAGAAGGCTGCATTCCAGATGGGATACGCCATGAGAATTGCATTGATTTTCATTGATGAGATAAATATCGAATAAAATTATCATATTGGTTCGAAGATTCCTTATATTTTGAGGCCCCTAAGCCACCAGTAAATGGCATGCACAAGTGCAACATTTGGTATGTTGGGTTTTTTTCTCTCTCTCTAAACGTAACAAGTTAAGAGGGTCAGAGGATGAAAAATTAAAACCCAAAAAATAAGGACCACCTCAGCCATGGGGAATCCCCATCCAGCCTTTCCCTTTGGAGTGTAGTAGGTTCTCCACTACTGCTGTTTCCAAGACCACACGTCCACACAGCTTTATTTTCTTTACAAGTGTGAACATGTTCTTTCTGTTTCTGTTTTTTATTCATATGCTCTCATCCATTCCCCTTCATGAATGTCTGGCAGTCTGGTCATCAACCTCACAAGGTCAAGTGTATGGTCCATAAAGACCCTGAGTACCCTTGGTAAAGTAGCAATCAACAAAGAGGAAGTCTATCTAGTGGGTGTATGTTGGGTCTGTATTTTAGATCAGCAGCATTAGTTTTCTGCAGCTTGTTGAGTTTTCCCTGTTGAGTTTCATCTGGTGCTGCATAGCAATTTAAACTAATCTAATTCATGCATTTAGCATTTTAACATTGGAATCAAGTATTATGTTGCATCTCTTCTAGACTTGAAACAATCATTTATTTCATAATTAAAATCAAATGTCCTTACCCAAATCGTATTAGTAACTCTCCCCTTTTGAATTATGTGTACAGCTTACATATAGTGGCTTTAATCTTGTTTTTCCCTTCTCAAAGTTTTTGAGTGGAGACTGAGGCCTCACACAGGGGGTGTTGTTTAAATGTCACAGAAAAAGATGACATGGATAGCCCCTCCTACTTCACACAGAGCTCTCCAGTTTCATTTCTGTCTCAAACACTGAAAAGAACACAGCTCCAGGCCACTTCCCAAAACAGCAATTGTCGCTGCACATTAATTTCCCCGTTGCTATTTATACCATTGTTCCTCCCTAAAATCACATAAAAGTCACTAAACAGTGATACACTGTTATTTTTATTTAGGCTAATCATCTGTGAATTACCATTGTATGTATCTTCATTTTCACAAATAAAAATAATAGCTGTTTACACCATCATAAACACCTTGACGCAGAACACCATTTCTAAATTAGCACATTTGAGTCAGTACCTATACTAAATGTATGTAATTTGTTCTATTCTAGTATAAGAAGTTATCAGAAGATATTTATTTTGGGCGTGCTTGAGTTTTCGTAAGGCTGAAGAGGAGACAAGGCGTCCCCCGTTTCCTCTCTCTGCCTACAGGGATACCTGGAGAGACAAGGGGTCCCATGTCTCTCCAAATGACCCATGATATCTCCTTAGCCCAATTGTCTACTTTGTCGACTACGTGGCCATATATTGCTTCATAAGGTCAAATACATTTCAGAGAAGTCTCTCGAGAACATGGATTACTTCAGCCCAATAATGATTTAATCTCATTCTCAGTCTCATGTTTGGGCCCCCCCAGGGCCAGTGCCACAGGTTATATGGTAATCAATTAACCCATTTATTCTCAAGGACAATGCAGCCCGGTGATCCTGTGATAATTAAATTTATTATGGTTATGGTGGTGAGTAGGCAATTTCAGGGGTTAAAATGAAGAAAAAAGAAAAGGAATTTTCCTCAAATCGTAAATTGCTTTGATCCACATGTTCTATTCTCATGACTCGCACAAGACAGAGGACACACCGAGGGTGGCTAATGGATGAGTGATTTATTTGGTAAATCTTTAACAGTTTCAAAACAAAATTTGTTGCACTGAATGATGCATAATTACAGACACTATTTCACACAAACTGTGAAGGAACGTCTACTGTTATGTGCGTACATTCAGAAATATAAATAGCGCCACAGATGAAGATAAGACAGAGAGAGGGAAAGAAAAACAGAGAGAGAAGGGGGGAGGGTGTTGGGTCAGCATCAGAGATAAAGCAGTGGAGCTCTCTAAAAGGATTGAAGGTGTACACAGGCACAGAACACAGAGAATGGCTACTTTTTTTAATAAGAGTAAATCCATCTCTAATACATAATAATACATGTTTTGAGGTAATGAAGACGAGCTACATTAATTACCAAAACATATTTAAATATTCTGTATTATCTCATCTCAAGCTCATCAAGGTATTCACATTGTCATGTGTTTTTTTTTTTTTCTTCTCTCCCTGGGATTAAGTTGCCCTGTAATATCATCACTTTCTCAGGCTCAATGATTACTCATGTATACAACATGTATGAAGCGGTCATAGTCTACATGGGAACGATGAGTTCCCGGGATGTAATCAGTCACCTCCTCAGTTTCCACAGTACCACAGGAGAGTGTGTCAAGTGTGCCTAACGGTGCGTTCCAGTTATAGTCGGAAGCTGGAATTTCCGAGTTCCTAGTCAGAAGTTGCATCAATAGTAAAAACACTCCATCCAATTTTCTCATCACCGACAGGATTTGGCATATGTACTTCTCATTACCGTAACTTGAAGACCGCTTGCGATATCTAGAAAACTGAAAAACAATGGACTGGCGATCTGTCCAGGGTGTGACCCCCACTTGTCAGCACCCAGTGCAACCCTCATGTGGAGGATAAAGTGATAGAAGACGAATGGATGGAAACCTGAAAGCAGAGAAATAATGCTTTACGGCCATATACTTGTCATTACGGTAGCCCTCAGGACTTCTGCAGGAACGACGAGATTCACCAGCGCATTTGTGACGTCAGCTTCTCAGTACCGTAAATCCTAAACGGTTGAATAACTGCCACATACTGAGAGTAAAAGTCATCTTGGAAAAGGTGGCAGAAACACTCACTCATTGAAGTTTTTTGACAATTCTATAGCCATAAAATCAAAATAAATCCAGACGACCTGACAGTCATAAGAGGGTTAAGGCTAACAATGATTATTAGCCCAAGATACGTTTGCATCCATGTCTTTTCCCATGACTTTCACGTCACCACCAGTTCCGACTTCTGCCGTAAAATGGAACACACCTTGAGGCAAGGCACGGGTAGGAAAAGGAGACGTAACAGAAGTGAAGCAGGGACAAATTGAAGTACAGGTTGAGGAATGAAAAGCTACAGAACAAACTGTGGAGCAGTTTATGGGACCGATTCTCTTCTCGTTTCACTTGTTCACACTGTCGTCTGATTGCCACTTGTCTTGATTCAAATATATTCAACATTTAATTTGGTATAGTACTGTATACACATGTGGAAAGTAAGGTGCAACTACCAAACATGTTTCCCCCAGTCTGTGTCCAGAACTGGACATGCTGTATGTCAAATATGTAAATGTATGAAACTGCAGTATCTTGCACGTGTTGACGTCACCGCGTTACTGTATACAGTCCATGACGTGTATCTGCAGGGTGTCCATGTCTGGAGCCTGGTAATGGCATTTGGGACAACATAAATCAGGCAGCTCCTCGGCTCCGGCTGCACCTTGATCACCGACCTGAACCAAACCCTGATTACGGAATGAGGGGGCGGGAGGCACCGTGTTAAAAGCTGGACCCGGGAATACACCTGAGGCAAAAGAAAAAAAGGAACAAAACAGTGTCAGCGCATGACAGATAATACAGTCGTTTACCAATCTAAGTGCCATGGGTTTTAATTGTTCAAACTGTGTGAGAGCCCAGCAGCAAAAAGAAACAGATTACTTATAGATTTAGTTCAGATGAGAACAAGTTTAGGAGAATCTGTATGTCCACAGAGAAAAAAAAATCACAAACGCCACCCTTGGGTCGTCGTACTGTATATAACAAACACACAACACAAAGTGGAAAAACGATGATTATGGAGTTTGTAGACAGTGCACAAACTTTATGCACATGTTCCATGACTCTGTTTTTGGTGTATTTCCTTGGCATCCTTACAAAAAGCAGCACATACAGCCCAGTAGGGGTGGGGGAAAAAATGTATTCACATAAGAATCGCGATTATAATCATCCACGATTCTGAATCGATTCATAAACTTCAAAAACTTTTTTTTTTTTCCCAATTATTATTATTATTATTATTTTAAGTTATACACCTAAAGTTAAAGACCAACAAGGTTAAAGAAGCTGTAGACAAAAAGGTGATCCTGCTGTCCAGGCTCCCTGAGCTCTCAGATGATGGTGTGCACGTTGAGGAGGACGAGTCACCGACCTGTTTTTGTGAATAGAATAGGTGAGGGCGCAACCCAGGGTGGGTCGGTAAGGTAACTATGGAGCTTTGGTCGATGTCCGTGGTGCTCAAAGGCTGGTTTGCAGGTGAGTGTGTGGCCAGTCACCTGTAACGTTAGCCTACATGGTGTTGAACCACAACATGCAGTTCTCTCCAGTGGCTCTGTGTGTCCAAGCGTGTGTGCGTTCAGGGTGGGAATCTCTTGGCACCTCACGATTCGATTCGATTCGATTACGATTCAGAGGTCAACGATTCGATGCTAAACCGATTATCGATGCATCTCGATGCAACAATTTTTTACTTTAATACTTTGCTACTCATTTAAAAGTAAGACAAAGCAACATAAATATAAAAGTGGTAGTGCCCCCTCATCTGGCTCATCTGGTGCAGACAGCCCTTTTATTTCTGCGCACCGCCCCTGCGCTGTTCTCTTCTCCCTCGCCTGCGCCGTTCGTCGCTCCTGCGTCTCCAAGCGCTCATTTGATTTTGATTTGATCTAAAGCAGACTGGATCATTTCTCTACGTGTTTTATCCCCACATAAGAATAATGATCTTTATGACGAGGATGGAGTACAGTCGCGATGAAGTGCAGACTCTGAAGAGCAGAGCGCACTTTTCATCGTTTTCCCTCCGTGGTCTTAATCTTTGTGAAAGAAGACGCTTTAGCGCTGTAATTAAGGGAATAACCGATGCATCAGATGAGCTGATGTCTTTAGTTTACTGCTCAAAGAGAGAGAATGTTCTCTGCTGTGAAGTGAATGTCGCGGGGAGTTCATAATCTGTGCCGCACGCAGCAGAGTTTCACTTTTGCGCAGAGACTTTCCAGCGTTTAACAGGTGCTGTTCCACAGTGAACTCGCTGTGTTTCGACCGCCAAATTATCGGTGCATCCCTAAATATAATATCTTTATTGACAAGAACGATGTAACCGTAATAATGACGCACTTGATAGTGTGACTTGGGTTTCAATTGGCACCTGGACAAGCGTGCGCTGCGCGGATTACATGGGGAACATGCGCTCTTGTTCCCCGGTATAGAAAAAGCTGAGGTGTATAAAAAAATCTATTTTAAATAAATAAACAAGCAACGCAAAGCCTGGCGGCCCGCTTATAATACACTGGGGGAAACCCTGGCTCTGCAGCAAGCGAAGCGAACAGAATGTTGCAGCAGGCGAAGTAATTTTTTTTTTTTTTTTTTAATTCCGATTATTAACTTATCCGCATCGATTCGGAATCGTTCTAGAGAGAATCGCGAAATTAAGGAAATAACCGATGCATCAGATGAGCTGATGTCTTTAGTTAACTGCTCAAAGAGAGAGAATGTTCTCTGCTGTGAAGTGAATGTTGCGGAGAGATCATAATCTGTGCCGCACGCAGCCAAGTTTCACTTTTGCGCAGAGACTTTCCGGCGTTTAACAGGTGCCGTTCCACAGGTGCCGTTCCACAGTGAACTCGCTGTGTTTCGACTGCCAAATTATCGGTGCATCCCTAAATATAATATCTTTATTGACAAGAACGATGTAACCGTAATAATGACGCACTTGATAGTGTGACTTGGGTTTCAATCGGCACCTGGACAAGCGTGCGCTGCGCGGATTACATGGGGAACGTGCGCTCTTGTTCCCCGGTATAGAAAAAGCTGAGGTGTATAAAAAAATCAATTTTAAATAAATAAACAAGCAACGCAAAGCCTGGCGGCCCGCTTATAATACACTGGGGGAAACCCTGGCTCTGCAAGCAAGCGAAGCGAACAGAATGTTGCAGCAGGCGAAGTAATTTTTTATTTTTTTTTAATTCCGATTATTAACTTATCCGCATCGATTCGGAATCGTTCTAGAGAGAATCGTGAAGCATCGAAGAATCTATTATTTTTCCCACCCCTAGTGTGCGTGCAGTGCGAACGAGGTTTAGGACGGGGGTGGGGGACACAAATGAAGACGGTATCTCACCCAGTCAAGATCCTGCACATCCTGTGGGACACATGTCGTTGTCTGGCGACATACCCGTGCCAGCGGAGACTGTGCTTTTTTTGCCCCTCATTTTGATTATCGCTGCTTTGATGTTCAATAATGGACATTACAGCCATGTTTTTGAGCCTAAAATTAAGTAACACAGAATATTTTCCACCCCACATTGCTGCTGTTGCTGTAATAAAAATAATAAATAAATAAAAACAAAAACTGGACAAAAATTTGACACATGGACCTCGACAATAGACTCTCAAAATGTAGTGTAATTCCCATCCCTAATGCAAGTAATTTTTTTGTACAGTAAGTAAGTTTTTATTTGTTTTGAATGAATAAATGTGAACTTTCGTCTTAAGTTTGCCTTTGTGTGATTACATCGTTGGAATCAGTTTATTTAGAACAGACTTTGCCTTAACACACTATGCATTGTATAAATTTTTGAATCGAGAATCGTATGAATCGAGAACCGGTTTTGAATCGAATAGGGACCCTAAGAATCGGAATCGAGTCGTGAGACACCAAAAGATTCACATCCTTACAGGCGAGGCATTTAAAACCTTAAAATGTCTTTGTTCTGCCAACAAATTAAAATGCTTTCATTTTAATTTCTTTGTTATATGGAGCAAAGAAATCAGTAATAGTTGATATGTATTTGTTCATGTTAAGGTTTAACTCCATGCAGAAAGGCCCTTTGTTCAGGTTAAGGTTTGAATTGTGTTATTAAATGGTTATGTTCAGGTTAGGGATAACGTTTCGTTTACACTGTGCATATGAATGGAAAATCAATGTTTCCTAAGGAGAATAGCCGTATAAACATGTGTGTGCGTTTACCTTGTGGAGGAGCCCGCGGTGGAAAATCTTCCATGTGCCTCATCTTCATTTGCTCCATGCGTGCACTACAGAGATGAACAAAGACAACTTTCATTTTAAAGGTTGATATTTACTTCAGGTGTAAGACTTCTCTGCCTGAACAGTAGCTCATTCAAATGTCTCTCCCAGCAGCCACAGAAAAGCAAACTAAAGGGCAAAAACAAAAACACCATGCTTTATGATTTTATTTTACCGTGATGCCGCTTCCTGTTTGAGTCTGTCGATCTCAGTCATGGCCTGCGTCAGCTGGTCCTGCAGCTCCTCCTTCTTCTGGTTCAGCTTCTCTCTTGCTTCTCGTTCTGCTAAGAAATCTGCCTTGTAGATCTCAGCCTGAGCAAACACACACAGAGCAGGATTGTCATTGTTATATTATGATTAAAATTAAGAACTGTATAATATTGACTCCAATCTGTGTTTCTGCTTGTATGATATATTATAATACTATAAAAACAGAACTAGTGTTACACTTCTGCTCCAGGTCTCTATCAACTGTCTTTCTTTCCTCTCCCCCCACCTCCTCTGTCCTCCCCCATTTTTCCTTTCAACTCAACTGGCCCAGGCCGATGCAGCACATCTTTGAGTCTAGTTCTACCACAGATTTTTTCTCTCTCCACTGACACCCATCTGTAACAATGCGGCCAAAAACGGTTACTACACTCAAAATCAAAACACTGCGGCGAGTCGTATCCGCCTCCCACTCCACCACTCCCTTCCGGAGTCGAGGTTGCAATGAGCGAGGCGCGAGCGTTTTATCATAAATGAGTGGCTCTAAGACACACAATTCTGTTCTCTCAGTAAAGATCAAGATGTATAATAATTTATGGTAACATCAGCTGTTGACCAGGGATGGATATATCAGATGGAATAACTTTATGCATGATATTTGACAGAACTGTCCTTCATTTTTGCCTCCCCTTTTACAATGTTATATAGCAGGGCTGTCAACTTCTGACAAAACCTTAAAGTGAGACATTGTGGCAAATTACCACCACACACCCAATATATTTATTTATGGTAATATTTTATGCATCGCAAGCTTATTAATGCTTTATACAATAATAAGGTAAATAATGCTGACACTGTCCAGAATCAAACCTACAACCTTCCCGACACAAGTCCACCTATTTAACTACTCGGCTACTGCTGTTATTCTCTCTGTGCATGTCAGAAGAAGACCATTAGGTTAGATTAGAAAGAGACTAAAAGACGCATCTCTGTGTTATCTGAACTGACGCCGCAGCCTGTGCCGAGCAGAACCAGCCGCAGCCGCTGACAGAACAGAACTGCCGGTGGTCGGTGCAGCAGGGGTGGCTCCGGGCAGAACCACCACCACCGCCCCGCCGGTATGTCAGCCACCCGCCGGGAGTGGCTGCCATATCCGATTCGGTGCGTCAGTACGGCAGCCTCCAAAACCGAGGGAACAGATAAACACAGAAGCTATGATGCAAACTTAGTTAGCCAAGCTGAACTTACCTGTCTAGGAGAAGAGTAGCCCATTCTGCACCGTTCATAAGCATGTCCTATATAGACCCTCGCTTTGCCGCAAACTTTTTCTTGCTGTTTTTGACATTCATACCGAGATCTTTGAGGTTTCCTTTAGTTTCATTTCAATTGTAGATACATAACTGCCAACCTATGGCTGCTCAGCAGCTGAGTCTACTGACTGCTATGATTGGTAGACAGCGGTAGATGGCGCGTCATGCCAAAACATAAACAAACTTTGCGGTGCGAAAATATTTTTTTTAATGCAAATATTTTTGTTGTACTATTTCTGTTGGTGAGTTCAGTTTGTTATATGAACATTATTCCTGGTCCTCTGTGACATATTAGGAGGACTTTATGGCCAGTTGCTTTAGCTTTATTACATAATGCACCTTTAAGATAATATGTGTTGTGATTTGGTGCTATATAATTACAATTTGATTTGATTTGAAAAAAAAAAAAAAGATAAATACAGAAAACTACAGCCAGTAATATCAGAATTAGGATGTTGACTTCACAAAGTTACGTGTTTTGAGTAGAGGACAACCAGCATGGGCTTTTTCTTTGCATTTGAAAAAAATGTAATTGTTTAATGATAACATTTCATGCAGGACTAATAAAGTATCTACCAGTCTATACAAAATCAATTCTTAACTTAACTAACCAATTATTTTACAATCTACATTTTATGTCTGCAGTGTAGTGAAATTATATACAGTATTTATAATGTATAAAATAAACATTAAATACATGAAACAGGTCATCAAAAAAACTAAAGGAAATAGTTTTTGTGACTTTAGTTACATTAATCAAGTTTCTGAGAAGAAAATTGCATAATTTGTAAAAACACAAAGTTATAGAAAGAGCAGATTTATAAATATTAATTTCCCAGTGACAATTATTATAAAAAGGCAAATATCGGCCCAATTAATCGATTGGGTCCACTTCTAGTTTTAAGAGTGAATCTAGAAAATGAACTGAACAAAGGATCTGATCGTTTGCTGAACAGCGGTGTGATTCTACCTGAGCAGTGAGGACAGGAACAGTCTCCAGTGAACCTTTCTGTTGCTCAACCTCTTCCTTCAGTTTATCAATCAGATCCTGCTTCAGAGCCAGCGCTCGCTCCGCCTCCTCTAGTCGGATGGACAGATCTCCTCCCTGGAAGACAAACGCACAAACCTGTGAACACACAGCTTTAAACAAAGCTATTCTTGTGACGTTGAACAGACGTTAAAATGTGTTCTTACCTCACTCTTTAGTTTAGAATCATAGTCTCTGAAAAGGCACGTGTAGGCATGCTGCAGCTGTGTCAGTTTTTTCCTGAGAAGAACGAGAACAATTGAAATTTAAAGGAAACCCAGCAACACTTATTGTCACACTGAAACAGTCAACACCACGTTTACAATACTGTGCTAAAGTCTTTGGCCGCCATGAGATTGTCACTCAACCACTTTATTGGAACACATCCAGAAAATACAAGAAACAGAGTGACAGAGTGATCACGAGTCAAGAGATGATGAGTGAATCAAAGCTCTACTCACAACATGAAATAAGGCCTTAGAAATAGATTGTGGACCAGTGTCACTATTAGGAAAGTAGCTCCATGGAAATCAACATACATAGGTGCTTTGAAGTGTAAAAATACTGTGAAACCAGCGGCTCAGAGGATGTTCTGTGTCGAGGCAGGCTCTAAATCCATCCAGATTAGATTAATTTGTCGGCAATATCACGTTGGGTTTTTTTTGATGATGCATTCAGGGTGGATTGGAAATGTTCAGATCTATACTTCTATACTATCACTGTCCAACAATCCATGACAGAGTGGGACAATGAAAATCAATAATGCCCCATCACTCACTGCAACAGTTTTCACATGACTCAATATCTTAAGAGAAAACCTCTTGACAACACAAACTCCCTTAAACTTCTTTTAAAATGGCATTCCACTCATTAGTTATAATTGTTACAACTGTGTGTGTTTCTGTGTGTGCTGAACCCACTTCTCCTCTGTAACCAGATGTCTTTCAGTCTTCAGTGCCTGCTCCAGACTCTGGGTCTGCAGCAGAAGCTTGTCCATGGCCACATGATGCTGCTTCCTCTGCTGCTCCAGCTCCCGCTCTGCCACCTGCAGGGCCTTCAGCTTACAGCACAGTCTACACACAGAGTAAAGAGAGTAAGCCACTGATGTGCAAAGACCAGGCCAAGTTCTGTACATAATCAGGCTAACTTGACTACTTACTTTTCCTCCAAAAGTTTGCGTTCATGCTCGCTTTTCTCGAGGCAGCTCTGTCTCTCATTCAGTTCTCCTAATAGGGAAGTTGCCTGAGCTTTGAGAGCCTCACAGTCTTTGGCCAGCTGCAGGTGAACATTTTAGATATGTTAGGTTTATTTTCGGTATTAGACCAAGTTCACCACACCACCACTGTAACTGTAACTTTATGCCAGTCTGGCTTTACCTGAGCACAGTCCTTGTCCTTCTGTTTGAGCAGAACTTCAGTTCTGTCACGCTGAGCTGAACTCTTCTGCAGGTAGTCGAGCTTCTCCTCCAGCTCGCGATACCTGCACAAAGAACAGCTTCCACTTCATCTCAGCACTGACACTGGCTTTTGTCTGCTTCACAATAGGTAAATACAGTCTACGGTTTACACGTTACTACAATAAATAAATGTTTGCATTTTTACAATAAAATTACAATTTGAGACACAACACTGAATATCTATGGAAAAGGTGCTCACGTCCTTATTGAATAAAAGACATGCATGGCAATAGTTTTTATATAGAGAATGAGTCTCACAAATAAGATATTATTTGGTATTTTTAAAGCAAAGAGCATATTTAGACGTCTAATGTGGAGCTAATTTTAATTGTTTAATTCTCTGTTTGACAATGCATTAAAAGGTGCAATATGGAGCTACAATGATAAATCTATTACTAAATTGATCATAAACTATTTTAACAATTGATTTGTATAGTTTAAAAAAAATACAAAAAATAACTGAGACAAGTATCTGAATTTCTTTAGCTTCTTAAATGTGATTATTTTGATATTTTTTTTCTCCAGATAACAAACAATTAATTTTAAAAAGGATTAATTCTGGATTGTGGAAAATGTTTTATTTCAGAACATCGTCATTTTAGTGGTTTGGGAAACCAATCAACATTTTTCTGACATTTTATGGAGCTATAAAAATAATCAACGGTTTAATCAGTTGTGTGAAAATATTCAAGAAACAAATATACAAACATTTTTAACAACACGATTTTATAGTGATTTCACACTTGATGCCTTTGTGTCGGTATCAGGGTCTGTTTTCGTAGCTTGCCTGGAACTAATAATGTAATATGTAACTAATAATAATTACAAGTAAACCATACATGAAGACATGAATGAAACAAAAGTAAGTAAGAGACATAAGTGTAGACAGCAGACATGCCAACAGTGAGAAAGAGACAGCCACACAGAGCAGTGGTGCTCACCTGCCCTGTGTGGCCTGAAGCTGCTCTGTGAGTTTAGCCAGGCTAGAGCTGGAAAAGGGAACAGAGAGAAGAGGAGGAGGAAGAGGAACAAGATGCTTTTGTTAAGCAGGAATAACACAGCATGCCAGCGGAAACGTCTGCAGTTATGCCACTCATTGAAGTTAAAAGGAGTTCAGGTTTTCGGAGGTGTGGTTGTATTAAGGTTCTGTCATAAAGTCAGCATTGCCCGAGCTGCCATCAGGGATGCAAGGAAAAAGGAGTTCAGGCATTTACTGTAACAAAAGGCCCACCTAAAAATATACACCTGCTTGAGAGGACTGATATCTTTTCGGGGCGGCAGTGGCTGAAAAGCAGATCGTCTTTCCACCTCAGTGTGACCCAAAGTTGCTCCTGACAGCTCCGTGTGAATGGATATGACAGATGTTTGAAGAAGTGTTGCACAAAGAAGCCCTGTATGAATGTGTGAGTGAGGAGAAACTGTAATGCAGCTTAGACTGGAAAACTGTCGTATAAATATAGTAAAGGTTCTCCTGCACCAAAGTACAGAAAATAGAGAACAAAATGTATATTTTTGCACCTTGTCACAATGATAACTGTTGATTCACTGCTGCCTCCATCACTAAGACAACAGTATACCTGGGGTCCTTTTAACAAAGCAGGTTCAATAAACTCTGAGTCTAACCTGAACTCTGAGTTGATCGACTCTGAGATAGGAACCTCTGAGTTTTCAGTTCCACATCAGCTGATTTGAGTTAGTTTGTTCAACTCGGAGTAGTTTCACCTGGAGTTAAGCGCATGCACCACAAGTCTAAAAAGACAGCATCAATGGAGCCCCGATTCAACACGTCACCATGGCAACGGGGAAGCGGAGGGCGACGTTCTTCACCCACCGGAGTTGGAAATAGTAATGCACTCATACTGTGAGTTTGAGCATGAACACCGCTGCAGCAAAAGAGAGGGAGATGGCGTGGGAGAACACTGGTGCTCGGGTCAATGAGTAAGTTTAAATGTCGCACAAGCCCAATAATATTACAGGGGGAAACTGCTTGAGTTGTAGACTATTAATTTATTTCATTTAGGTGTAATCCCGTGGGGGAGAAGCGCACAGCAGTTTAAGTTGAACATAAAAACATTGTTCAAACTGGTAAGACCTCAGGATAATCTCATGGGATTACCTCATTTTGATCATGTTTTACACTATAAAGTAAATATGAAGTGGCTGAAGAAGTTTGACTGTACACAGTTGTTTTATCCCCAAAATAATGCCGTTTTCACACACATAAATGATATCTCATTCTATATATCATGTTCAGGTGCTCTGCATCACCGACGTTGTATTAAAAAAACTCCAAAAAATGCAGCGCAACAAACAATTTCGGTTGGTAATGTTGGAAATGTAAGGACGGATTAGGTTGTGTATGTAAATGATGGACTGTGACGTGAAACAGTACCACTCAAAAAGAAGAGAAGTGTCTGGAAATGCAAGAACATTTATGCGCGGTCTGATAATCATCTCCCGATGAATATTTAATACTCTGCGCAGTAATGCAGGACCTTTATCCACGGGATCACTGTGAAAACGACATGGTAGTGAAAATAGTCACCACCTGATATAACTTCTAATGTAGACGGCAGAACTATACTACACCAAAACTCGCCTGCTCACTGAATTAATGAGAAAATCAAATACCGTGTGTGGCTGAAAGAGGGCGGAGACAGAGAGAAACTTGAGGTTTTTTGAGAAAAACCCTGGTCCCGACCAGGCTAAGTTAAGCTTAAGTTACCTCTCTCTGTGAAACAGGCTAGAGTTACTCCTCTTTCTCTGATTTGACTTACCTCCCTTTGTGAAACAGAAAAATCAGAGTTTCTCTAATTACAGGTTAACAGACTCAGAGTTTTCACTAAACCTGCTTTTGGTGCATAGTACAGTTGAGTGAGCATTGCACAAACTGCGGTAAATGCAGTTTAACAGTGAAATTAGGTAGCAAACATATTGTTAATATAACATACATTTCAGCAGGTGTACATCTTATTAGGTGGGACTTTTATTTAAGTGGCTAAAAACGTGTTTTAAGTGTCCGTCTTTTGCCGATTCTGGGCCCAGGGGCCAACAGGGGGCGTGCACTCAGGCAGTGCTGATTATGTGTCAGCGAAACCTGATGCAACCACACCAAACCTGAACGATCGCTGTTAGATTAATTAAACATCACTCAGTCAAACACAAGACATGTCAGTTTAGCATTGTTAGCTCTGAAGGAGGCATAGAAAGAAGCATTTGAAGGTAAACATTTGATACCAGTCAGAGGAGTGCTGCGCCTCAGATCGATGCTGACCAACCTCCTCAGCAGCACTGTTCACCTGTGAAAACAGTCACAGCCTTCTATTAAACTACAGATAAAACAACACTTAACTATACCCTAGGCCTAGACCCAAATCAATGCTGGTAAGATATGGAGAATCAAGTATATAGATGCTATTAATTGCATTGTGGGAAATCAATCAATTTGATCAACGTATACAATGAAAGTCTATATAATCTACTGACTCGGGTCAGATCGTCGAGCCCAGAGTTGAAACCAAATATGGTAGAGCAGCCTTTATCCGTTATAGAACTGATATCAGCACCAAATGTGAATATTTTTTAAATGCAGGTTAAAAACATTTCTATTCCCTTATGATTATGTTTTTTTTAAAGCACTTAATCTCATCGTTATTTCATGCTGCACTACCATCATAGTCTATGCTTGTTTTCTGTCTCTATTTTTCTGTTTCTATTAGGATTGGATTTTGTTTTAACCTCTTCTTCACAGTCACATGCAGCGACAAAAGAGACATAAAACCATATCTAACTTTAACAAACACAGACATGCTGCATACCAACAGAAAGGTCAGAAACTCAACTAAAATCTCATATAAACCATTCTTATGTTCACGAAATACAGTTAAAACACCGATGGATCAAACCAGCATGAGCGGAAAATAAACGTTACTGCGCACACATTGAAAAACGGTACCGGAGCGTCAGCGTGATTAACAAAAAAAAACATGTGTCGACTGGACAATGTAGAATCCACTAATTCCAGCAGTATCATTTTTATCACTCTACGACCAAGATTTACGGATCCAGCCCCAAAATAAGAGCAAAACAACTGACTTACAAGCAGAAATGTTGTCTTACCTTTGCTGTTTATCAAGACAAGTTATTTACACCGTTTTTCCACAAAACCACTTCTAATGAAGAACTAAACTTTCCAGCATGCTTTGGGAACAAATCCCGGTCTGATTGATCATTACAGAGCGACATTAGATCATTCTGATTAGAGAAGGGCGAATGTCCGCACAAATGCGTCATATGAATTCATGCCCTTTTGACTCGCTAATGAAGTGATTCACACGCATTTGGAGATGATACTACCGGTTTAGAGGTTTAAAACGAACCACCAATCACCCAAATTGACCAAGGTATGCCAGAGCTATGGCGCTGCGTAACTGAAGACGCTGCAGAGTCGTTAGAGTTGTTATTACGCACCGCACAGGAAGCATCCATTTACAGCGAGTTTTCGTACTTCTTTTTTTTCAAAACAAGTTCTTTTTAGACCAAAAGTGACATGTAAATGAAATTAGATGGGTTTTAATAATTTGGTACCTAAGAAATCTCAAATGGCACAGATGGTGCCAAACCGTGCCAAAAGAGAGAACGCCCAGACATCTCTTTACTAAAATCTCTGTAACTTTACTCTGCGTCAACTTCAACATCAGACTTTGCACAGCTCATGTCCACATGTTGTTACACGACCTCCATGTGTGACCTCCATTTTAAGCTCCTACTGCATATTTTAAAGGTGATATTTGCTTTAAAATGCAATACTTTTTAGGCGACAAAAAAAAATCCTTCAATTATGCTGTGTTCCATGTGCATTTACTCTGACACAGTGGCATCTACAGTGAAACTTACACCTCTGGTGGAATCTCACAAGTTATCTTTATTTTGATACGAGGATAATTCACATAGAGCTTGTAACTGCAGAGATTTACTCTACTTAGTTTGGGCATGTCATTTTCAAGAAGGGACTCCAAAAAGAGGGTCAGGGAAGAAGAGGTTAATTGTTTGTTTTAATGTTTCCAAATTTTAACTGTTAAAATGTAAAGCATGCTGAGTTCAAATGTGCAACACAAACAAAGCTGCATCAACTTTAATGCTGTGTTTTCACTCCAACTAACTCACAGTAGCTAAGATTATGATAACCCAGCCATTGGCCACATCTCTCACATCATGGCACTTCCTCCCCCCACCTGTCACCTGTGTCTGTGACAGTTTGGCCCGTAGCTGGTCCAAACAGCGTCGCATCTGCTCCCGATCTTTCTCTCCCTCGTCTCTTTCCCTCTCCAGCTCTTCGTTCTTCCTCCGCAGCTCTCTCATGCCCTCCTCCAGTTTTTCTTTATGGCTCTTCACAATCTGCAGGAAGTAGATCTTTTTTAAAAGCTGTTTTAAAGTGGGAGAATTTGGGAAATGCGCGGACGCAGGGAGACAGCAGTGACTGACGCAGAACACGTTCACCCAGACAACAAGCAGAGAAGTGGAACACCCAGGTTTACAGAAGCAGAGAGGGGCTGTAAAGAGGGAAAAATTAGTGGATATCATTGTTGCCAAACTCAGTGTATTAATACAGTGTAAAAGTAAAAAGCAAAGGAATTTTTTAATGATCAATCTCCATTCTATCCAGTTCCTGCTCAGAAGTTCATGGAAAAGAAAGAATGTCATCAAAATGTATTATAGCAGCTTGTGTCAAGACTGTTAATAGATTTTTTTAGGGTTTGAATTCAGAAACTCTCCGAGGAAGTCAGGATCTCTGACCTGCCTTAGTGCAGTGATACAGATTAAGGGCCAATTTCAATTCCTATCTTAAGCCTCAATCTTAACCCTCAAGCTCAACCCTTATCTTAACTGGCCCTCAAAACCAAGTGTTGAGGGTTATTTTGTCACTTAGAAATGGGACACCCCTTAAATGCATATAAGTCTTCAGACTGCGGGGGGCAGAATAACGCGAAAGCTGCGTCCAGTCTGTCAACTCCAAAAAAGAAGAAGAAGAACACATTTACGTCATGATTATTTATTTATTATTTTATTTCAGTCAAGTTATTAGGTTGTCAGTTAGTTATAAGATGATACTCATACAAATACCACAATCACGGACATATTAAGCTGACAGTTACCACACACCACGGCTTATTGAAGGGTAAACGATAGCAAACGATCGCGTGTGCGCACCGGTCGGCTATTGACAAAAGATCGTAAAATAAAAATAAATGTTACGCAACAATGACGTTAGTAATCCATAATATGGGCATAAACTAAGATAATACAATGGTTTTTATAATTTTATATATATATTGTATATTTCTATTAACAAAGAAAATACTTAATTTGTATCGCCCTCGCTTCGCTGCTTTTGACGCCATCTTCCTTATGTGAAAACACGCAATGCATTCTGGGTAGCCCTTGCTCCCCAAGGGTGGTCCCGGAAAATCTCAATATTGAGGGCGATACAGCCCTTAAACTTGCCCCTCAACTTAATTTTTCTGAGAATCTGGACAGCACTTGCACTAGCGGGAGCGCGCATTTTTGAGATTGAGGATTAAGATTGAGGGTTAAGCAAGGAATTGGAATTCACCCTAAGTCTTTGTGATCTGATTGGTGGAATCAGGAGGGAGCGAGCAGTCTCTCTCACCTGGCCATTTTCCCCGCCCATCATCTCCCCCAGTACCTCTGAAAATGAGGCAGGGGGAGTGGGGAGGGTGCTACTCATGGAGCTATGCACACTGGCATGGCCCTAGACACACACGGACACACCAGTTAGATGAAAATGTAAGAGCTTTGTCAGGAAGAAAATAAGAAGGGGAGTTATTTGTCTTACCAGGCTGCGAGGTGGCGTTGTCTGAGTGTGTTGATCCATCTCTTCAACTCTCTTCCTCTGATCTAGAGTCTGAAAGACACAGCAGGAAAAAATTGTCCAGAGAGTTACATTTTTAAAACATAGCCTTTTCCAGATTTGCTGACACTGACTTTGATTGGGCTGTTAAAAAGCTACAGGTC
This sequence comes from Microchirus variegatus, assembly GCF_963457635.1. NCBI lineage: Eukaryota > Metazoa > Chordata > Actinopteri > Pleuronectiformes > Soleidae > Microchirus > Microchirus variegatus. The sequence goes on from NC_139807.1 coordinate 24,365,278, forward strand.
AGAGTGTCAAACTCATGGCCCATGGATTACATACAGCCCACCACTTAATATCATATGATAATGAAAACGCGTTCCTTTGTGTGGCTGAGGTGACGCGTGAATCATGCTAACCTGTGGTCCATCGTGTGGACCGTTCCTCGCAGGGCGTCCCTGCAGGTCTTCGGTCTGGCTGGAGCTGCAGCTGTGGTTAGAGGAGGTGGAGGATGGTCCACTCATAAGACCCTTTAAGGAGTGGTTTTCCTGGGCCAGCCTCTCCACCAGGGCCCTGGCCTCCTGGAAACGAGAGCTGAGAAATTCTCTTTCCTCTCTCGTCCTTCGTTGCCATTCCTCCATCTCCTCGCACCGCTGACGTAGGGCTAAGTTGCTCCGCCGCAGGGCCTCTGCAAAAAGATGGCCACATTATTGTGGGGGTGGAACCAAGATGGCAGTTAATCCAGGTTTGTGGTGTTGTGGCACATCTGACTTTTATCAGTGAATAAAGGCATGATGATTTAAGGAAATTACTATTTATTGCTCAAACATTAACATCTACCCCTGCACAGTGGTGATTATTTTGATGAGGATAACTGGGACTTTCTATAAAATTTCACATGATAAGTGACATCGACTGTAATTTAAGCTGATGGGAATGTGTCATACCTCGAAGCTGCTGGTTATCACCCAGCAACCTGGTCACAACTTCGTTAGAAGCCAGCTCTGGAGGGACCCTGAGGGCCCCTCCACTCTCCTCTCCAGACATGTCCCACTGCAGTGGGCCGTCAGGCTGGGGCTGCACCATTCCTATAGAAACACATGAAAAATATAATATAATAATCTTATATATTAGGAATGTACTTTCCAATTTCACAATATCACAAGAACAATGCCTTCTGGGCACCAGCGGAGCAGAGTGGAGCAGAGGAAAGTGACAACTACAGAGAGCATATTCCAGTTCATGCCCATCGTTTGTGATGTTCTGTGTCTGCTTTGCTGGGGTTAGTGGTGATGGAAAACAGAACATGGATGTTGAAAAAAGAATCCGAGAGAGAGTAAGATATTACATTTTTGCTCCCGCAGGTCTTGAATCTGAAGTTTAGATGCATTTTCTGCATCTGTTCCCACTGTTTAACTGGCTGCACTGACTGGCAATCACAGTTAACTCTCTTTATGATGGATGGTGATGCAAATTCATAGCGTAGAATCAAACAGTCGGGCTCTTGGATGCATAGAAGTGTCAACAACGAAGCACACACCGCCCAAAGGAACTCTATGGATGTTGATTGACTGCTCGACATCAACAGCCAACTAGTTGGGCAGTGGCTTAAAATTTGCAAAGCAATCAGAGTGCATTTCATTCACCACTAATAAGTGGTAAGCTACTCAAGTATTTACAATAATTTAAAATATTTACAACAGGGTCTCTGCGGGTTTTAACAAGTCAAATTTAAGACTTTTTAAGACTTTTTTAAGACCATAATTAATAAAATTTAAGACCCATTTCAAATCCATACTGGTAAAAAAGCACCAAGGAAAATTGGAGCCACAACTCGTTTGGCTTAGCTGTGGGCTTTCATTAAGTTTTCTCCGCTGCTATGCTAAGCTGTAACACACCGCGGCGGGTGCACAGCACACTAGCAAGTGGTGCTCGATAAATTCTCACCTGGCAGCACAGGTGGCCTACTTTATTTCCATGTTGTAGTCGTGTTCAATCTCAAAAATAGAAACATTTCAACGCGAGACTGAAGTTTACGCATGTTTTAAATAAAAGTAACGTAAATAGATTTTTAAGACCTTTCAAAGTTGTTGGTGTAGTGGTTAGCGCTGTTGCCTTTGCAGCTAGAAGACCGGGGTTCAAGCCCAGGTTGGAACAAGGGTCTTTCTGAGTTTGCATGTTCTCTCCGTGTGTGCGTGGGTTTTCTCTGAGTTCTTCGGCCTCCTCCCACAGTCCAAAAACATGCAATAAGAAAACGCCAGCAAATAAGAAAACGCCAGCAAGTAACAAAATGCCAGCAAATAAGAAAACGCCAGCCAGTAACAAAACGCCAGCAAATAAGAAAACGCCAGCAAATAAGAAAACGCCAGCATAAAAGAAAACGCCAGCAAATAAGAAAACGCCAGCAAATAAGAAAACGCCAGCAAGTAACAAAACGCCAGCAAATAAGAAAACGCCAGCAAGTAACAAAACGCCAGCAAATAAGAAAACGCCAGCAAATAAGAAAACGCCAGCAAAAAAGAAAACGCCAGCAAATAAGAAAACGCCAGCAAATAAGAAAACGCCAGCAAGTAACAAAACGCCAGCAAGTAACAAAAGGCCAGCAAGTAACAAAACGCCAGCAAATAAGAAAACGCCAGCAAGTAACAAAACGCCAGCAAATAAGAAAACGCCAGCAAGTAACAAAACGCCAGCAAATAAGAAAACGCCAGCAAATAAGAAAACGCCAGCATAAAAGAAAACGCCAGCAAATAAGAAAACGCCAGCAAATAAGAAAACGCCAGCAAATAAGAAAACGCCAGCAAATAAGAAAACACCAGCAAGTAACAAAACGCCAGCAAGTAACAAAACGCCAGCAAATAAGAAAACACCAGCAAGTAAGAAAACACCGGCAGGTTGGAACAAGGGTCTTTCTGAGTTTGCATGTTCTCTCCGTGTGTGCGTGGGTTTTCTCTGAGTTCTTCGGCCTCCTCCCACAGTCCAAAAACATGCAATATGGGGATTAGTACGGTGGCTGACAGCGGCAAACGCACTGCAAACCCCAAAACACCAGCAAATAAGAAAACACCGGCAAATAAGAAAACACCAGCAAATAAGAAAATGCCAGCAAATAAGAAAACGCCAGCAAGTAACAAAATGCCAGCAAATAAGAAAACGCCAGCCAGTAACAAAACGCCAGCAAATAAGAAAACGCCAGCAAATAAGAAAACGCCAGCAAGTAACAAAACGCCAGCAAGTAACAAAAGGCCAGCAAGTAACAAAATGCCAGCAAATAAGAAAACGCCAGCAAATAAGAAAACGCCAGCAAGTAACAAAACGCCAGCAAGTAAGAAAACGCCAGCAAGTAACAAAACGCCAGAAAGTAACAAAACGCCAGCAAATAAGAAAACACCAGCAAGTAAGAAAACACCGGCAAGTAACAAAACGGAAGTGCTCCAGGTCTGTGGGGGCGCTGTCCTGCAGGTCTTTGACCAACCTGTTGACTCGCAGTGTTGGGCCAAAACTTTTTTTTAAATAAACTTTATTTAAACTTTTCCAGTACACATATACAAAAGACCTAAATGGAATTTAAAATTGCATCTCGTCATTTAGAAAGGATACTTCGATTGTAACCTTGCCTTTATTGCCTTGTTGTGATTGATTTGTTTTCACTGTTGTATTTATTCTCAACAAAGCCTTGTAGATTTTATTTATTTTATTTTAGTTTTGATTAATAGATCGACGAGATGCAATTTTATATTCCCTTTGAGGTATTTTGTATATGTGTATATGTGTACTGGAAAAGTTTTAATAAAGTTTATTTAAAAAAATGTTTAGGCCCAACACTGCAAGTCAACAGGTTGGTCTAAGACCTGCACGACAGCGCCCCCACAGACCTGGAGCACTTTTTGTTACTTGCCGGTGTTTTCTTACTTGCTGATGTTTTCTTATTTGCTGGCGTTTTGTTACTTGCTGGCGTTTTGTTAATTGCTGGTGTTTTGTTACTTGCTGGTGTTTTGGGGTTTGCAGTGCGTTTTCCCCTGTCGGCCACCGTAGATTAGGTAAATTGGTCACTCTAAATTGACCGTGTGAGCGAATGATTGAATGGTTGTTTGTCTCTATATTGAATAGTTGTTTGTCCTGCGATGGACTGGCAAACTTTCCTGGGTGTACCCCGCCTATCACCCTATGTCAGCTGAGATTGGTACAGCACCCCCTGCGATAAAGCAGTAGAAAGATGGATGGAGATGGTCAATGCGATTGCGAGCTGCTGAACGTCTAAATATTATAACATTATAGCACACAGGCTGGTCCAAGTATTTCCAAAAATACTAATCTGTTGGGATTTTGACACACAACCATCTCAGAATAGTCAGATAATGAGAAAATAGTCAGAGGAATGATAGACGGGCAACAGTAACAGTAACTCTAATTAGTATCATACTGTTAAACCATATATTGTTACAAAGGTTTTATTACCTCTGCCAAGGAGGTTATGTTTTTATTGGCATGGGTTTGTTTATCTGTTCGGTTTGTCCTTTTGTTATCAGCTTCCTGTCTCCAGTTTTTGACAAATCAATCAATTTCAATCAAATTCAATATAGTGTTCTCCTTCAATTTGGGTGCGAAAATAGTCACTGATGACGTCAAAAAACAGTTGTCAAATTTCAAGAAATCCCTATCATCATATCCTGGTCAAACATAATCGAATTTTAATACTTTGCTATGTGTATGCAGAATCACACACTCCAACAACAGACTAGTTTTGGTGGACTTGGCAGCAATTTAAATTAACATGGTGAGTCGTTTTTACAAGTTCAGATGTGTGTAACTCACACATCTTATCAGATCAGAATGAATTGTCATGCTTATGTAAGACGGTACTAGCTTTAAGTAGGTAAAGTTCTATACAGATCCAGAAAACATTAATTTCAGGTATATACATTGCAAGTGACAACACACTACACTCTCAGTTTACACTACAGTGTACACTATGTGAGTAATCACTGCATGAATGACATTGTTTAATAATTACATACAGACACATGGCCTTCAACCCTTGCTTTCACTTTCGGTATAGTCCCTTGCTAAATGATGATGGTGATGATGATGATGATGATGATGATGGTGAGGCCATCTGAAAAATGCTGTGTATTTACGGAATGTCTAAATAAGAGCAGTCAGAATCAAGACTTCTCTTTGTGCTGTAAAAACCCACCGACACAGGTGCAGCCGGTAGACGGGAGATAAACATTACGTCACCCCCAGCACCATGAAGCTTGGATATCGACTGAACACCGATCGAACCCGGATTCATATATTTGTTATAGCAGCATTAATAAGAGTACACCACTCAACTTTACGTTTAAGAAAGTAAGGTTCCCATGTTAAATCAAGCTAATGTTACGACAATTATGTTTTCTTCCCGCGGAAGGACAGCATTGATTCTGACTTGTGTTCCACATCGAAGCTAACATTACAAACTCACACTCACACACACACACTCACACTCACACACACACATTAAACTCGTCTTACCCTTTATCTATATATTCCGCTTCAGTTGTCCAGAATAACAGGAGGCCGAGCTGTCATTCACATAAGAGCCGTTAGCGAGCGGAGCTAACGCTTGATAGCCAACGTGAGGGAGCAGCTACACGGACGGCTATTAGCCGTCTGGTTAGATTAAGAGCTAACAAGCTAGGATAATTTAGCAAGCCAGCCACGGGTTAGAGTGACACAAACTCAGTGGGACGTAAACTCAACGAAGTGTGGGTGTCTTCCGAAAGACATTTAGCTAAATGTCATGAAGTTCCAGTCCCACTCAGTGATATTTTAAGGGCGAGCTGAGTTGAGGTCCTCGGTCTAACCCAAGGTAAATGTTGTTAGCGCAGGAGGAAATGATTGGCATTATTTTTGCCCTGCGTGAAGACTGATAGCGAGCACACACGTCATGGCCAACTCTCTTTGGCCAGCTGGTTGCGCCACCTGAGCTATGTTATGACGTAATAATGACAATAATAATAATACTAAAAGCGTTGGGAAGAGTTTTATACATTTTACTTAAGTGCAAGTAAAGTACTGATCTAGAAATGTACTCAAGTAAATTCACGTTCATTCATTAATGTGTGTATGTATTCATTCATTCATTCATTCATTTCCTTTATTTATTACAATGTAATTTATCATCCTCCATACTACACCACTGGGGCCCGTTGCACAAAAGTAGGATTCAGATATCCAGGATAAATGACTGAGTTTGGTTCAGTGAATCCAAAACACGGGCATCCAGACTCAGTTGGTTGCACAAAGACCAAGCCAGGATGCGCATACACGGATTCATCAAGCCAGGTGAAACCAATTCTGGATCAGTGCACGCACACGGCTTCCTCAAATAGATCTCGCTGTCAATCACAGATTCTCAGATTTCAAACAGTTGTGTCCTTGTTTATTCCATAGATTTGGACTCTTATGTTTGTGTTGTATACTGTATGCATACACGCTTGCTGGGAGGCATCCATTCATTCTGCGTTCGTCTTTTCATTTGTGTATGGATGTCCTGCATTCATTTCAATGTGCAGACATGTGGATATAATACAGACCTTTGAATGTGCATTTATTCTTATGTTCTATAATATGCTTTGAATTTGTGCTTTCTGTCTTGTAGAGACAGCGATCAGTTTTGAAAGGAGCTGATTTACTTGCTTTGATTTCGGAACAAGGGCCTTTCTGCAAGGAGTTTGCATGTTCTCCCCGTGTGTGTGTGGGTTTTCTCCAAGTTCTCCGGCTTCCTCCCACAGTCCAAAAACATGCGATGTGTGGATTAGGTGAATTGGTCACTCTAAATTGACCGTAGGTGTGAGTGTGTGAGTGAATGCTTGTTTGTCTCTATATGTGGCCCTGCGACTGGCGAGCTATCCAGGGTGTACCCCGCCTATCGCCCTATGTCAACTGAGGGATAAAACGGTAGATAACGGGTGGATGGATGGATTTATCCGTATTCAATAAAGCAACATCATGTTACTCTTTGATGTGTTTTTATATTTATATGGTGTGTATAAATAAACTAATATCTAACTAATAAACTTTCTGTCAAATTATTGTAATCAATGATTACAAATGTTTAGATAATGACAGTGGGTATAGTGGAATGTGAAAACATTGTGTAGTGGGCAGTGGAATAATTAGTTGCCATTTGCAGTGACTGCTGGCTCAGATGAGGGATGAGACTGGAGCAGGCTAAAGCCACAGGATAAAGGTCCATGGTAACTTATGTCATAACATATCCTGCTTTCCCTTATCCTGGTTTTGTGCAACAGGCCTCACATGTGGTGGGACTGTTTTTTTTTTATATATACAATCTTCAATCTCAACAGTAGATAACACACTGGAACTTGTGCTCTTTTATTTGGAGGAACGTGATTCAAATGTGACATTTATCACACTCATAATAGACTGCCTGAGAAGGTGTACTGAGGGGAAAAATAGCTCCAGTTCCCCCAGGAAATCCCCCCCGCCCCCTTTCTTCCGCAGTGGGATGTGACGTCGGCAGAGGGAGGAGAGGGAGGCTGCGCCACCATCGCTTCCTTCCTGCCTGCCCTGTGCTGAATGTCCGTCAAAAGAAGGAGGCACACATAAACATACACCTGTGCGTGAGTACAAGAGGCTGCATGATGCGCTCCAACACTATAACCGGCCTGTTTTTAACCTTCGCGTGGATTTACCCAAGTCACGCACTTTACTTCCACATCGGTGAGACGGAGAAGAAATGCTTCATTGAGGAAATTCCCGACGAGACCATGGTTATTGGTAAGCTGCTGCTGCGTTAGCTCGTTAGTTCGACAAAGCTAACTTGCCAAGCTCTGACAGACGACAGCAGCTAGTCCGTGCTAATCAGACTGTTAACCTCAATTTAGCACGGTTTGCTATTGTAGTCTGTAGCTGGTGACAACCCTGTCAAAGACTACGGTGTTTCACATGAGGTTCGGCAGCAGAACATCTCAGATTCGGGTTAAATCTTTCAAAGTTATTCCTGTAATAATTGACAGTTATAAAGTGGCTGATTTGATGACGAGCACACGACAAAACACCTTTTAGTGCTCACAGCTGTCAAGCTGTTCCACCACGGAAACATGCGATGCGACAATTATCTTAAAATAGAAGACCTTTAAAAGGAAATGCATTGTTTTCTGTTACTTGATTATATTGAGGAGAAAAAAAATCATAATTACAAACTAAACAAAACTATCCCTCACAATCTTGATTGGAACGACTAAATATAATCAGTAATGTAAATTATTTCGAACCACTTCTCCTCTCATTACCCACCTTTAAACTGAGGGTGTTGCAGTAGAGAGGAGTAAAGTGTGCTAGGCCACCATTTTGGAAGAAAATGTATAAATAAAATAACAACTATAAAAAAAATGTTTCTGCCTTTTATTGTCGGTTCTTTCCAAGCAACAATACAAACTGTACATTTTCAAATGATGTGCAGCCTTAGTTTCAACCTCTTGTGAAATAAACAACATGTTCCCACCTGAAACTATTGGTATTGTATCTATGACAATAATACCGTAGTAATTCACAGTTTCTCAGGTTCTGGATGAGCTTGTCGTCCACACTACCCTGATGTTTTCAAGCCTTGAAAATGGAGAGTTTTGAAAATCTTATTTGAATTCGAAAACATTTCAGGGCTGCGTTTTTCCTGACATTTCCATGTGGATAAAAACATTGACGCGTTAAGAGGCCTTAAGGGAAATTCACAGGCTAGTTATTGTGTGGACAGCCTTTAAAACAGAAACGGAGACTTTAAAAACAACAACAATGATGACCTTTTTTTTTCGCTTCCCGATTGGCCCTCATCAGTCAGCTGTGAATGAAAACAAACTGTTCCAAACTCTTTACGTCTGAAATCACATTAATTTGCCTTCCACTGAAAAATGAAGCTCAGTGGAATCTGCCCATTTGTGAAAATGTCAGTAAAAACATCCCAACTTGTGAACTTGAAGCTTTAACAAACTTTCCATTAACAATGCAATGCATACCACATTAATTCACATGGATTTATCTCATAAACACAGTTGGCACATCTTTTGGTGGTAAGATCCCCATTAAAGTTCATGGTCAGTTATTTAGCAGACACTGTATTGATTGGTTAAGTTAATGTTTTATGTGTGTTTTATGGTAACATAAGATCACAATATGGGGCTTGACTCAGTCTTTGATGGTGTGGATCATTCAAAAAAGCTCTATTTACAACTTTTGGCATTGTTTGTGTGCTGTTTGTGTGTTTGACAGGAAAGTACAGGACTCAGCTGTGGGACAAGCAGACCAATTCCTTCCTCCCAGCCACCCCGGGTCTTGGGATGCATGTGGAGATCAAGGATCCAGACACTAAGGTCAGAACAGAGGACAAAGTTTTATCAAACTCACCCACATTATTACTTACTTACATTATGTTGAAACGTTTCTCTTTCAACTCACCCCTCTCAGATTATCCTCTCTCGTCAGTATGGGTCAGATGGACGGTTCACCTTCACTTCCCACACTCCAGGAGAACATCAGATCTGTCTGCACTCAAACTCCACCAAGATGGCTCTGTTTGCTGGTGGGAAACTGGTACGAACGCAGTCACCTCTTTCATATGTAACTGGTTGATTGTGTTTACTGTGTGGCATTCTTTGTTGAATAGTGTTGGACAGGTGGGATTGCAATAAGGTGATAAGATGTGAAATGGTCTTTGGCTAAATAATGATTGGGCACAGTTTTGAGAAATGTTCAGAAATCCGTTTAAGAAACAAAAGAGGGAGTTGTAGGCATTTCTGGAGTCCCTGACCGGAATAATTATTCACTGGGTGTTTGAGATCCTCCTTACCCTTTCTGTCCACCACCTCTCCTCTGTTTTCTGTTCTCCTTTCACCCCAACCGACCAAGGCAGATGCTGCACATCTTTGAGTCTGTTTCTGTCAGAGATTTCTTCCTGTATAAAGGGATTTATTTTTCTTAAATCTCCACTGACACCGAGGGCTTCTTTCTTGTCGTACCAGGCAAGACATCGTGAAGTATCTGATTAGGCCTGAAGTTATTATTATATTCATTTAAAAAGCTGGTTTTTTTGCTAGCTGTGTGTTTGCTTGAATTGATTTTGCTCATGGGAACAGTGATACTTTGAGTCCAGGGCTGTAAAAGGTGACTTTTGATTGTACGATGATTGGAGTGTTTTGGGATAATGTGCTCTGTGCTGTCCTTTTTTCTCCCTAAATCAGGGTTTGCAGTTCCAATCTGTACCATAATGAGCTGAACTACACTGAAGAGTTTGGTAGAATGCAGTTATACATTCCCACAGACAATTTCAGGGAAATATCTGGACTTCAGTGCACATTTGAATGCAGTTCCACACCCACTCTGGTGTTTCCGGTTATTCTGGCTGAAGCTCAGGAGCCCCTGGAGGTATTAAGAGTAATGATAGGAACTATAAACCAAGAACCTCTCATGAGCCAGACAGGCACGCTTGCCATGAAAACATGGCTAACTGTTTTCAGCCTGTTACTACAGGGTTGAATGTTTTTGAAAATCAACCTTAATAGACATGAGTCATTAAAAGTGCTTGAATTTTGTGCAAGAAAGACATTAAGTTGATATTGAGGTGAATGTCTCCCTTGTTTGTCATGACGCCACCTACTGGATTATGCCCTGCATTGCTTGATGTACATAGATTAGGCCTATGCGGAACAAATGACGAGTCATAATAACTAGCGGTATTGTGGACACTGTCTCTCTCCGCCATTGACGTTAGATTCCATGCAGAATAATGAGTGAGTAACATTAAGCAAGAGAGAGCAAATTTTACATGGAGTCTGGGAAATTAAAATTCAAAGATCTCTGTCTCACCAAAGAAACTTACAAAGACTGACTTTGACCAAGATCCCAAGGACAATCACTTGTCCAGATGCAGAGTGTGCTGTAAATCAATAAAAGTGGATGCCATGGACGAAATGACTATTACAAGTTGCCCTCCCATCTTAAGCTGTGTCTGCACATTTTGTCCTTAAATTTGAAGGGCATTTGTCCTTAAAAGTCCTTGGAAAAACCCTTGAATTTGATGATTTGCTGTCAACCAAGGTTTGGGAACCCTGGACTCTAAAGAAAAGGCTCACCTAATAACGTCATCAGCCAATGATGACCATATCGTCAGAATATTTTTGCTGCTTTATCTCGGTATTAAAAGTGTTTATCTGTCGACGTTGCAGAGAGTGCATCTGGATATTCAAGTTGGAGAACATACCAACAACTACCCTGAGATTGCAGCTAAGGACAAACTCACCGAGCTGCAGCTGCGAGTCCGACAACTTCTTGACCAAGTGGAGCAGATCCAGAAGGAACAAAACTACCAGAGAGTCAGTGCATACAATACACGCTACATTAATGACATACATGTGTGTTTTTAAGACTTGAGAAATGTCTACCAACTTCATCCTGCTATTTCTTCTTCCAGTACCGCGAGGAGCGCTTCCGCATGACAAGTGAAAGCACCAACCAGCGTGTCCTGTGGTGGTCCATCGCTCAAACACTCATCCTCATCATCACTGGGATTTGGCAGATGAAGCACCTGAAAAGCTTCTTTGAGGCCAAGAAACTGGTGTAGTGTCTGTCCGAGACGGAGAGGCACGAGGAAACGCAGTTAATACACACAAAGACAATGTTGACTTGACTGGGACAGAGAGACGCAGAGACACAGAGACATCCAGGAACAGACCTATGGACTTACTATCAGCCACAAATGGTACGTGCAAATTCTCAGCAACAGTTATCATCAGTCTGTGACATTGTGTTGTTTTGTTTGCGGCACACATTCCTATTGCCTTTTATGTTTCGTTTCGACAACATTGGACTTTACCATCGGTTTTCTATATGCCTGTGAAAGAAAATAACACATAGACAAAAGTAATAGTCCATGATTTGTTTCTCAAACGCATTTTTAAATTTTGTTTATTGAAATCCTCTTCACAACCTTTTAGGCTTCAGTTTAGACTGCAGCCTAAATCAGATTTGAACCCTGCTGTTACCAATTCTGTCTTTCCCGATTGGATTTGGCATGCATATTTCTCATTACTGTAACTCCTAGACCGTTTGTGATATCGAGAAAATTCAAAAACTATGGACCTGTGATCTGTCCAGGGTGTGATCCAGCCTCAGTGATAGAAGATGAATGAATGGATACCGGAAAACAAACACATAGAGCTTTGCGCCCGTATACTTGTCATTACGGTAGCCCCCGGGACTTCCGTGGAACGAGCGTCCAATCACAGACAACATTAACCAGCGCATCACACGTTTGTGATGTCAACTTCTCAGTACCGTAATAAAAAAACAGTTGAATAACTACCAGATATTTATAGTGAAAGTGATCTTGGAAAAAATAAAAGCCATAAAATCAATATAACTTGAGCATGATGTTTTAACATGAGATCCAATTTTTCCAAAGCTGATTCAAACTACTTACGGAGTTGGTTTCGATTGCGATTCTGATTAGATTTTTACAGATGAGATCTGTTGCTCAGGTAGGATTTCAGATATTCTGATTGCATATGCTTACAAATCCGATTTTAGCTGCAGACTAAACAAGGCCTTACTTATAGGCATCGATAACTAAACTTGTTTGGGGAAAAAAAGTGTATGTTGTGAATGTTTTGAAGGTGTAGCTATGGCGATGGAATAGACAGGAGTGGTTGGGGTGTATCGATTACATCATAGTCTGTTATTCCAAGTTTAACTGGACTCCCATTTAAACATTTTTGGTTTATTTTTGATCCCAGACAACTTTGTTAAATGACTGCTATTCAAACGTGAAGAGGATTTCAAATTTATTTTTACATCGTACAGGTGTGAGTGACTGCAGCAGTAGATGCGTGAGTAATAACCAAGTAATTTATTTTATTTAGGGATGCACAGTATTATCTTTATCGGCAGATATTGGTTTTTAAAAATCGGATATATAAATATCGGATATTGGCAAAACACCCCCTCCCTCCTTCTATGCTTTTGTCCTCTCCAAATATTACTTGTTATTTATGTTTATTTATTTTGCTCAATGAAAAAAAAATGTGGTTGTATGTGCTGTGACACGAGTATTCTGTTAATTTCAAATGTAAAATGTGTATAGATATAGATATACATATTTTGGTTATCGGCCTTTGGATATCAGCAAAAAGTCCAATATGATGCATCCCTAGATTTATTGACCACCATTTTTATTTAGCTTTATCATTTTTTGGACATAGATTTTCAGTTGTAGTCATACTCGAGCTAATATTATACAGACCGTGAATCATTATTTATTAAACTTTGCTTAAACTCTGGTATTTTGATTGATTATAAGCAGTGAATAACCCCTTAATAAATGGTTTACAACAGCCTGTAACACACTGTAGCTGGTAAGTAGCACGGAAGATGTTTTTATTAATATACAGGAGAAGCATTTATATTTATGTATAACTGGTGACTGACAGTGAGTTAATCTTTAAAAAGGTCGTGTGTCAAATGAAGCAACATATAGGTGAAGTTGCAGCTGATTATCCTTCACCTTCCAATCCAAATGTGTTGCGAGAACCTAAGTAGCCTTTCAGTTAGCATCAAGACCATTTTGGGCCCGTTGTAAAATCATGCTGGTCCAAGATGTTACACACTGGATCTTTAATAACAGTGTATCATAGCTATGATCATGTGATACAAAGACAGTTCAGACTTATTTGGTATTAACGTCCGTCCTGAGTGATTCAAGTGGACAGAAGCTTGTGTCCTGAATTAGATCAGATCCCAAAAACCACATTAGGAGGTGGTTTGAGGACACATTAAAGACCACCATATCCTTCCGCTGACATCCTCTCTCTGACCTGCTGCTGCTTTTTTTACTACATTTCTCATACTCTGATTTATCTGTAGTCCGACTCATTTAAAAGCAATTTTGTTTTGTGAACACATCTGATGTCAGACAGAAGATGAATCCTGGATGCATGTTCATTTCTGGTGTGAACAGTGGCACTTGTGATCAGAACTGTCAGGGTGGAATTTGAATTCCTGGTCTGAATAGAGCCTAATAAACCACAACTAATCCATTGTGTGTTGTGGGGCTGCAAGGATTAATCAATTTCTAAATTAAATTATAGGTTTTCAGCTGTTTTAAATGTGAATATGTATTGATTTATTTGCTCCTTATAGCGAAGAAATCATTGAACCTGTTTAATTTTGGTTTGTGGACGAAACTAAACAAATGAGAACATCATAATTTTTCAACATTTCCATCAAACATGTTCTTGTTGATTATGAAAATCATGATAGTTGCAGGCCTAGTGTGCTATAAACTACATGATATGACATGTTTCTCCAAAACAGTTCTGTCAAAATTTGTGTTCAGTTGTTGTGAGCGTGAAGATGTATTGTATCATATAAATCATCCTCTATAATATAACACATTAAATATTAATTATCATATTATTATATTATCATATTTATACTTTACATGATGCCACTTCTGTCGGTCCATTTCTTTGTCAGTAAAAGATTATCCATTAAAAAAGATGGAACGACGATAAACGGGTGACTTTATAAAACCACATTACATTGTGTTATAAACCATTTATGTTTCATATGTATGCGTCGGTCCCCCACGACCCTCCAGTGGAGGATAAAGCGGTAGATAATGGATGGATGGATGAATGCGTCTGTATATTGTGATTATTTTCCTGCTCATTTATTTTGTCTGTGAATGGCTGGATCCAGCTGTGAATAACCGGTCCTGTATGTTTTCTAATGCCTTTTAAATATGGACTCAGTGTTTCTAAATCGTCACATATTTATTTATCAAACATTTGATGGCTTTTTATTGCTTTATTTCAACACTGGTCAATTCATTTGCTCGATTCTTGAGTTGGTGTTGGTGGTAGTTTACAGCATTCTACGTTCTCCTCTTCCCTAATGAGAAAGATACCATTTATGTTAAAGTCATTATTTTACATGCAACATGTAGATTTAAAGCTGCTGTCAGCAGTCTTTAACTGAAATTGAATCACATAACTTTAAAATACAAGCAAATGTATTTAACAAAAATAACCTCACAACATAAATGGAGAGAACCGCCTCTTTGTTGAGTTCTGGCTCCTGATTGGATGAAATGTTGTGAGCTCCTGGAAAAGTTTCTCTTCACATCACTGCACAAACAATATATACTGACAGCAGCTTTAAGTTCATTTGTTGAAATGCAACTTTATTGTTTTGTTTTGTTTAGTTACACTTGAATTATTGTATTTGTTTCCATATGTTACCTGCATGTAGTGGTTTTAATAAAGAAATTGTCTTATCAAATGGCTCCATACCAATTGTTGCATGTCCCATAACATCGCATACCTTCAGTGTGTGTGTGTTTTTGCAACAACAACCACAATGAGTTTCTTGTATCACGAAAAATCTTTACGAAGCACAAAACCAGATTCCAGTCTGTTAAACTCTCACCTTGTCTCTGCGGTTTGGAGCAGACAACACACTTTAACATTCAATCGACGCCTGTTGATACAGTGATGTTTTAAAAAGTAAATAAACCAAATAGCAGGACTTGATGTATGTGTTTGTGTGTGAACACGGTGTCACTTTGAGTACAAGTGCAGAAGTCTTATTTCTGCAATTTGGTCAAATCTGGCAACCCAACTACTTAAACCACACTCTTGGTATGATTAGAAATGAGATGCCAGTAACCGTTTTAAACTCTTAAGGTATCTGTTGTACTGTTGAAAAAAAATGTTTAAGTCCAGCCTTTCTAAAATCCCTCTTTTATATTTACTTAAAAGACTTCCTCCAGTAAGTCCATTTTATAGACTTTGTAAGTCTGCATATTATTTTAACTTCCTTTTGCTTAGTATTGATCTATTATTTAGGGTTGCACTCAATCTTCATTGTACTCATTACAATGACAAAGATTTTGTGATTTCTGGATCATGTAGATTTTTTGAGCATATTGAGCATCAAATGAGCTCGTCCCTACTCTGATCCTTCTTTGTACCACTAATCTAAAATAAATACACAGTAAATGGCAGATTGTTTCAACAGCACAATTTATTGCTTGGTTTGATTTCTCTCAGAGCCAGATCTCGGAGTGAAGAACGCTCACACCACCGTGTTTACCACCAACGTCTAAACACAAAAATCCACTGAATTTTTCCTTTTCTTTTTTACATCTTTGAAGAAAAACTGTGATGCCATCTTATCTGCGACTGCAGTTAAAAAAAATCCACTCCAAAATCACATGATCACCACTTTGCATAGGTCAACTCTTGGAGAACATCACTGGACCACAGCACACACACCAAACTGCTGCACGGAAACTAAACACAAGCTTTTTACTCCTGAACAGATCTGACGTGCACGAAAAACAAATATCAGATGCACAATACTGTGTTATTATAAAGGAATTAGTGATTTATTAAATCAAGTCTTTGTATCATCTGTACAACAAAAACAACAGTACATTTTACTGTCTGCAGTCTCGCTCACCTCTGGGTCACGCTACACACAGTCGGGCACATATTCGTACGGTCGCGTGTTGGGTCGGAAAAGGTAGAAAAGACCAACAGCAGCGCAACAAATCCAACAAGTCGTCACTACCTCACAGATAAATGCGTTGTCTTCAGTGGCTGCACATTTTGTGGTGAATCCAGTTATTGTGTAGGAGTGGCTTCAAGAGCACTAGAAGGTTTAGTAACGCACTACTTTAAACAGAAAAAAAAAAGAAAAAAAGAACTAGTTCTGTAGCAGCAAATGCTGATACAGAAGCTTTTTTTAGTGCTTAAAACAGCAAGAAGGGCACAACAAGTGAGGAAGATTAGGCAAATACACTTTAACATGACTGCAACTCTCAACTCCACACGACTCTGTGGAGAACAGTCTGTTTCTCTGCTCTCGTCCTTCTCGTATTTATCTTTTGAGACTTTCTAAAAAGGTTTTTCAGGACGACGGAGGTTCCACTCAATGTCCAGACACGGTGAGGTGCTGCATCTTCTTGGCCGCTTCTTCAGACAGGACCTTGGACGTTTTCTCTGGACTGGGAGCAGGACTGGGCATTGGGCTGGGATTTGGAGTGTTTGCCGCACTGTTGGGATAATCCCTGTTCCCGAATATGATGCTGCCCACTCGCACGTTGGTGGCGCCCACTTCAATCTTCAACAAATGGGAGAGAACGCACAAGTGAGAACAGACGGAGATGAAATGCAGTAGCACTTTATTACACCACATTATTACGTTTGAAATTTAATCTCCGGTATGTCTCGCACACATTTTCCATGGAAAAGTTAGAACTAGACAAAGTTCTCATTTAATGTTTTTCTTTTTTTCATTTTTCATTTGAGCACAATATCAAAAATATGAAAAAACAAGTAATTATCAGATTTTTTAATTTTATTTTGAAATTCAAACGACATTTGTTATATATTTTTTTCCACTTTCCATTTCACTTTTAAAAATGAATGAACTAATGATACAGACTCTGCTGGATTATGCAACTTGCATTGGAACGAAAAATCAAAACTGGAAGAAACAGGAAATGCACTTTATCCACTTCCCCCCTCAATTTTATGTTTTTTTTTTTCATTTCATCAAAAACGAGTGAACGAGTGATACACAGATTCTTCTGAAAGAATCTAAATGTCAATTTTGATCCAAAATTATCGCGATCATTATTATTTTTCCTCATAATCGAGCAGCCTCACCTGTGACCCACTTTAATCAGAAGCATTTCAGTTGCAAATGAAGTCCGTGGGTAATAAAGAGGTTTTTCTTTTGGAGTGTGAGGACGCTTCTGTCACTCAGCACCCACTGTTTATTTATGTCGAACGTGAAGTCTTTAAAGACTTTGTTGAACTAAACATGAGTGATCTGCACAGAGAACAGGTTTTTATTTTGCGTACCGGATGTCTGAAGGTTTTGTACTTAAATATCATCGTCCTGTGCATAAACACAGATGAAGAGTGAAACTCACAGCATGTTCAAAGTCCGTGGACATGCCCATGCTGAGCTCTATCTCCTCCACGGGCAACTTCAGACCATCACACAACTCCTGCCTCCTCGTCAGCAGCATCTGTCGGAGAAGAGGAGCACAATGTGGCTGAGGTTACAACAACTAACTAGACCTCTGCCAAGGCAGCTCAGCGCCTACAAAATACACCCACTCCCAAATTTAATCACTTGTTCCTGGTCCCATTGCGAACATTTCCTGAAAATTTCATCCAAATCTGTCTGTGACTTTTCGAGTTATGTTGCTAAAAGACAGACAGACAAACAAACTCCCGCAAAAACACATACCTGCTGGCGGAGGTCAATAATGTGTAATGCAACTGACAGTACAGTAGATTTGGAGGGAGGAGGTGGTTGCTGACAGCAGCGATGGACAGGGTGTTACAGACTCCACACAGACAGAGGAAACAAAATACTGTTTCTCATCAGTACAGCAGTTCGTTAATAGAAGGTTAAAAATAAATACTTAAATATGAAAATAAGGTTTGCCAGGGAAGTTATACCGGAGATGGTAAAGCGACCATAACTGTTTCGTTCAAATTTTACCTAGAATTGAAATTGTTCTATGGATTTTGAGTGTTGAGTGGATTTCGGCTACACTTACATACATATATAATTCGTTAAATGTTACATATTATATCTTTAACAGTGATTCTGACAGCATTTTATTATTGCTCTGTACACTTGAGTAACGTATTAAGTTTTTAGTGGGACACAATTCCATCGGTCCAGGGAAGACAAATAAAAAAAAGCTTCTTGGGTAATTCTGGCACATTTACACACTGTTTTTTTGTAATGTGTATGCACTGAATGTGTCTTACATTGTTGAATGTCATACCAATGTGATCCTGATGAAATGCTTCGTTTCACCATGTACAGTTGACTCATTTGTACCTGAAAGTCTGGGTTGGGGCCCAGCGTGAGGTTGTAGCCATAGCGCCCGATGGTCATGAGTCCTGAGAAGTGCAGAGCGGAGCACTGGGACACGATGTGCTTCACTGTGTTGACCGTATCCTCTGGTGGGAGGCCATGTTTACCTGTGACAGACATGAGACATGAATGGTCTCTGCATTTACAACACCAGTCTGTTGTTGTCAGTTTAATTATTTACGCTTCTTAAATCAACACCAACTCTGTTCTCCACTGGTGTTGATCTGCAACATGACCTTCAACCTCTGCACACTGGCTCCCCTGATCCGCTGCCACGAGCTGTTGACCTTGTCGGCCAGTTTCGCCGAGTCGACCGTCTCCACGAGGAACAGGTTTGGCACCGCTGGGGACCAGAGAGACAAAACTCAGTGCAAAGTTTTTTTTATGTAAACATGCAGCTTCAGAGAGACACACACCCAAAAGTTTGTTGACATTGCTCTTCTGTAGATGACCAATGAAGTGCCACTTGATTTCTGGGCAAGACTCTAAAATCTGGATGAGGGGAAAATGAGCCTTGTCAAAATATGTAACACAGACACACACACACACACACAGCTACAAATACATTAAATTAACTTTTTTGAAATGTATAAACTCACCAGAGGATCTGAAGCTTTGTCCACAAGTTCATTAACCTGAGGGGAAATATAAGATGAGTTTCTGTTTGGGACAATATGAAGATTTCCTGTACCTGAAAACGTGCGTTAAACGTCACATTGTGCTTTGACATGAGGAAAGTCTGTAGCGTTTCATTCTTACGTAGTTCTCTCCAAAGTTGCGTTGTCCTTGTCTGTAGGCCTCCACCACCATCTCTGGGGGTTTGGTCTTGCTGACAGCCACGAGGCGAGGCGGCACAGATGGCAGAGTCTGAGGAAGGACAAAGCAGAGTTGTTTTTCATCCAAGTGCATTGAAGAGACCTCTTACATTTCATCAGTTCTGCATGCTTACTGCTGCTGCCACCCTGTGATAATCGGTAGTTAGAAGATTAGAAAATAATGTATATATATTGGTGCAACCCATTCTAAAACAGATGTCAGTTGTGTATATATATGTTTTTAATAATAGTCACATTAAGTGAGAGATATTCTATAATCACAGATTAATCGAAGATCCATGCGCATCACTACTGTGTTTGGCCCTTAAAATGCCTAAGTGCGCCCCTGCTAGTGGACATGCTTCACCCAGAGTCAGCGTGAACTTTGACAGGCTACAAACGAGCCATGTCAGATAAAACCGATTGACCGGAGCTAAAGCAGCTAACAGCAACAATAACCATGTTCCCTCGCTCGTCGTGTTCCCACTAAAAGAACATCCACGCCGTTATTAGAGTGCCACCACCACCGGTGCAGCCGCTTCCATCCAAAGGTTGAGCTGTTTTGGCAGCCCTTACATAACGAGTCGTGCAGCCGCGACACCGCGTCCCCACACCGCTTCTTCCCCTTTCAGGACTCGCAGGTCAGCAGCAACAGCCGCGGGGCTTCCTGGCGAGCCCTGCCGGCCTGCGGTTACCTTAGGCCGCCGTGCCGCCGCCTGGTTCACCCGCTCCACCACCGACTGTAGTGCCTTCCCAATCTCCTCCGACATTGCCACTTTCCACATAACGTCACTCCGCGACGATACACAACGTCAAGAAGTGTGGTCCCATGATGACGACAGCAGCCTTTCAAAATAAAAGTGCCCGCCTGAAAAGGAAGCGAGTTCCCAAGATGGCGCCCTCTACCGGTTCCTCCGCAGAGAGGATTGGTTTTCTTTCACACACGCACACAGACAGACTCGAATAAAGTTTTTTTGCCACCCATTGTAAAGGTCAAAACTGCAACGTAACTGAAGCAATACACCCGCCAACACCCGCAAATTGCTATCGGCGCGCCCGCCATGATATTTGTGAATTGCAGTATGTATTATTAGTTTATTACAAGCTATACAATTCCCTCGCGTCCCGACGAAAAATCACCAGTCTTTCATGGTGATTGTGAACAAGCCAGGTAAGACATTTTATTAATTCAGAGCCTGTGTTTAACATGCGTGTTTAAGGGTGAAGTGCATAATATTTACAGTTGTCGGCCAACAGATATTATTTTAATTGTTCATTTGTCAACTACTGTCATCTATACATACTCCCTCCTCATATGCCTCCAAATCTTACACACTGGCCCTTTGACTATCCACCTTTTTTAACAGTGTCAGATGCTGTCTGACTAACCCAATTAGCTGTAAGCATTTAAACACTCGTACTACACAATACAATTTTAGAATAAACTGCTGATCGGGAGGTGAATCCAGACATTTAAAACTATAAATGTGATAATTGTCTCTTTGAACAAGGCTAAAGAAACAGGACATTTAACTACCTACTCAGCCCAAACTTAACCAGAGAAAAGTTGCAATTCACCACACCAGAAACGAAACCCACAAATACAAAGAAAAACTTATTTATTCACAAGAATACACAAATCAAAATTTAAAAAAAGAAACATGCCTGCCAGTGGAGATCAGACATCTGACAATTCAAACTCTACCTCTTTCAAACAAACAAGTGACTAAAAGTGAAAGCAAAATGTAAAACGGTGTGAATCTTTCTCTTCTGTAGCCCATTCCCCTCCTCTCTCTCATACTCGTTCCAGCGCCTCCAGCATGATGATGCTGTTTCCTCTGATCACCTGTGATAAAATGACACCAGAGTTAAAACAACACCTCAGAAAAGAGTTATGTTATGTTGCAACACAACATAACATGTTATGTTGGAATACTGACCACCATGCCGATGACGTTCTGTTGACCTCCAGGCCCCATCTCCACAGAGTCATCCACCACCAGGTTCATGAATGGGTCAAACCCTCGCAGGATGCCCTGTACATGTCTCCCCCCATTCAGCTTCACTGGAGGACAGAAAAGGGGACATTATGAGGGATATTTTAATTTTATGGCCATCTGAACAAAAACAGCAAACTAGGCCATGGACTAGGTCTGAGGACCAAAAAGCTATCTGTATGTAAGACTGATCAAAACAAAAAGCTTAGAGCTTGAGCCATTACTATGACCCATTGTTTTATCCACATCACCCAGTTCCCTTTGCAGTTCTGCACAACATTGTGCAGGTCTGGACTGTGATACACTGCACAGCCACAGGTCTCCAGTCCTGATGAGCTGGGTGGTGGGCAGCAGCCCGAGATGTGACACTCATCTACCTGCATCTTTAGCTCCATTCAGACCTGGTACTAACATCCATCCGGCTGCTGTTATGTCTGACTGTTGGTCCCTGTCCCTGCACGGAATGTGTTTGTCTCTATTGTCTTACACTGGTAAATGCAGCACCAAAGAGATATTTCACCATGTACAGGGATGTTCAAACTTTTTTTAAGAAGGGCCATATTTGATAATGTGAAGATTTCCAGGGGCCACCAACAGTAAGTATTATCATTCTTAAATGAAACGTAATCATATCTAAGTCACGCAGGAGTGAAAAACTGAATAGATAAATTGCCTTTCTTTCCACATCTGGTCAAATAACATAATATGAGATGAGTGCATATACAGTGATATGCAAAGGTGTGGGCACCCCTGTAAATTTTCATGATTTTCCTCATCATTGGTTGTTTGAATAAGAAATTTCAGTTATATATATCATATAGGAGACAAACAGTGATATTTGAGAAGTGAAATAAAGTTTATATGATTTACAGAAAGTGTGCAATTTTAACCATTAGAAAAATATAATGATATGACATTAAGTGTTCATATACTGCAATGGCCAAAAAAAAATAACACATGGAAGCTGATTTGAATGAAATACAGTGAAACTACAGCTGATCAGACGATCTCAAAACTGTCCTCACATGTGCCCTCAGACCCTGAGATGGTGTTGCATCTGGGGACACATTAGGAGACTTCAGACCTGTACTTCGCACAACAATTCAGATCAGAACCCAGATAAGAGAGACACTTTATGAACTTCACTTTATGTTAATTTGATTTAGATCTATTTATTTTTCACACCTGCACAGCGTATATACATACATATACGTATATACATACATATACGTATATACATACATATACGTATATACATACATATACGTATACGTATATATGTATATATATACGTATACGTATATACATATATACGTATATACGTGTATATATATACATATATATGTATATATATACATATATATGTATATATATACACATATATATGTATATATATACATATACGTGTATAATGTATATATATATATATATATATGTATATATATATGTATATATATGTATGGACTGTAATAAAAAGTTCATTGTGCGTAAATGTTACAGTTAGAAGATTGGCAAAAAAGTACCATTGGCCCCTGAAAATCTTCACATGATCAAATTTGGCCCTCGTTAAAAACAAGTTTGGGACACCCCTGGTTTAGACAAATAAGCTTACAAAACCATATCCACATTTCGAGAGCATATGAATTTGTTGACCTACGAATCAGATAAAGGTATTTTTTTTTTCACATCTTGGTGCCATTCAAAACCTCGTATTTCATGTAAACACGTTGCCCTCTGTATTATACTCACATGACAGCTTCTTATCCATGAACCTGAGAAAAATATAAAAGAAAAACAACATTAATGAATTTCATGTTAGTGGGTTTGAAGACGAGCTAGCTACTGTTAGCTCGTTATCCTTTGTAGACAACGCTGCTGTGCGGATAAGGTTTCATTTACAACACGGAATTGTTCCGTGTCAAATTGAATGTTTTAAAAGTTGTCTGTTTAAAAAGGTAACTTACTTCTTTAACTCGGGTGGATGTGCTTTGCTCATCGTGGCTTTGTTTTCTGTGAGCAGAGAATCTCTCGTCAGGTTTTCGTTTCACAAAACGGCGGAAGGAAAGCGTGCACTGATGAACCGGATATGAAGTGGCGCACTTCCGCCAGAGACGTTCCCTCTCGTTAGTTCCGCACAACGCCGCCACGAGGCCGGGAGGAAGACAAGTCCGCTAAGGTTTTTCAGTTTTTATTAAGTTTCGAACCAAAAACGGTGCATGATGAGATGAACAGAATATGTATTAAAATCTATGACATTATCTTTTTTATAGAGACAAGAGAACATTTGAACTGTTGGTCTTGGTCTGTTCACATGTGGATATTCAATGGGTTGATTGACTGCTTTCAATTAAACTAAGCTGAGCTGTAATTAAGAATTTCAAATGAAGAAATGTGTCATCTTTCAGATATTTTCATACGCATAATCTTGGTTGTAAGTAAGGATGGATTATTAACACTAACAAAACACAACGCAAATTACAGACGCAAATCAAAAAACTCAAATGCAAAACAAACGCAAATTAAAAAACAGCTGTTCTGTTTTGATCTCAAAACATTTTTTTTGATTGTCACTTACTCTTTCTTGCCCTCAAATCTCTTTTTTGGTTTCAAATCTATTCTGTTTGATTGAATAATAAAGAAACAAAATTCTCTCCATATAACGCAAATCAAAAAACGCTAAAACACTTAAGCAGACAACACAAATACATTAAATCACAACGGTAATGCATATCAAAACGGAAACGCAAATCAAAAAACACAAATATAAAAGCACAAAACATTAACTCAAAACGGAAAATGTTGTTTCCCATTTTGAGTTAATGCCTGCATAATATACATACTATAGATCCACTTCTTTTTTTTATTACAAATCATACAGGATTGTGGGCTATAAGACAAATCATAAATCTCTGGGTGAATGCGGGCGCCACCTGACATCCAATTCCCACCATGGATGAGCTTCTACAAGGGATGACTTGATCAACCATTTTCAGAAAACCGGATCTAAAGTGGGGATACCACCAGCTGGAGCTCACACCAGTCAAGAGGTATCACCACGTTTGCTGTCCATGCAGGTACCTTCAGGTACAAAAGACTCATATTTGGTGTTTCCTCAGCAAGCAAACAATACCAACATGAAATTGCAACAGCAGTGACGGGCTTGAGGGGGTGGAAAATATTTCGGATGACATCATCCCCTGACCAGGAAACCCATGATCAACGGTTGCATGCAGTTCTGTCATGGCTGGAGCGGTGTGGGCTGACCTTAAATGCAGATAAATGTCAATTCAACATGGACAAGCTGATCTTGTTGGGCATCTTACTGTCACAGAAGGGCATCGGCCCCACGACTGAAAGAGTGAGAGCTGTAGCAGAGGCACGGGAACCTGAAAATGCAGCCGAGGTACGCAGCTTCCTGGGGCTAGCTGGCTACAGTAGCTGTTTCCTACCTCAGTTTGCCAGCATATCAGAGCCACTAAAAAAGACACACCATTTGATTTTGGGTCAGAGCAGAAACAAGCGTTTCAAATACTCAAGAAAAACTAGTTAGCCTAGGCTGGTACTCTGGCATATTTTGACAAAGATTCTCCCACCAAAGTCATAGCGGATGCTGGAGCAGTTGGCATAGGAGCGGTTCTAGTGCAAGAACAACAACAAGGAATGGTACCAATATGCTATGTGAGCAGAAGTCTCACAGACTGTGAAAGGGGATATTCACAGACCGAGCGCGAGGAGCTTGCATTAGTCTGGGCTTGCGAGAGACTGCACCCCTACATATATGTTAAAAGGTTTGACCTGGTGACTGATCACAAAGCGCTGGAAGCTCTACAGTCCCACATCAAAACCATGTGCACATGTTGAAAGGTGGGTGCTGAGACTCCAACCATATGATTTTAAGGTGGTTCACATTCCAGGAAAGGACAATATTGCAGATCCCCTATCACGACTGCTGGGGAAAAGTGCCATAAAACAGACTCATGAACATGGAGCAGAGGAATACGTGAGGTTGGTCACTACAAGTGCCACTCCAAGAGCATTGACTACAAGAGAAGTTGAGGAGGCCTCAGCAGCTGATGATGAACTGAGAGAGGTGAGAAACGCTGTACAGAGCCGCTGTTTTGACAGGTGCTAGACATGTGCACCTATAGCATATGAGTTGTGTGTGATTGGACAGCTAGTGTCGAGAGGGACACGAATGGTTTTACCACACACACTGAGAGCCAGGGCTCTGGTCTCGGCCCATGAGGGACATTTAGGAATAGTCGGCACAAAACAGCACCTCAGGAGCAAGGTATGGTGGCCAGGGATGGATCAGGCTGCAGAGAGACAATTAAAGTCCTGTCATGGATGCCAGGTAGTCTCCCGACCTCATGTGCCTGAACCGCTACGGCCGACATCGTTACCAGATGGGCCGTGGCAAGATGTTGGCACTGACCTGCTGGGTCCACTACCAACAGGACATTCGATACTGGTCGCTGTAGATTACTACAGCAAATATTATGAATATGAGATCTTAAAATCAACCACCACAGACAAGGTGATAGACAGTCTGGAGAACATTTTCAGTCGTCACGGTCTCCCGATCACCATCAGATCTGATTGTGGCCCACAGTTCATTTCTACACAGTTTCAGACATACTGTGTGGACAATGGAATACTGCACATGAAAACGACACCCAAGTGGACACAAGCCAATGGTGAAGTGGAGAGACAAAATGCTTCACGATGAAAAGGATACGCATTGCACATTCTGAGGAATTGGACTGGAAGAATGAACTCAGAAAGTACGTCACCATCTATCACTCCACAACAGGAAGGAGTCCGGCAGAGCTGCTCTTCAAAAGGAAACTACGAGGAAAGCTCCCTGACATAACAACACCACAACAGGATCTAGAGACGAGAGACCTAGATGCTGAAAGGAAAGGAAAATCAAAAATCTACACTGATAACAAGAACAGAGCAAAACACTCTGATGTGACAGTTGGAGATCAAGTTCTACTGAAACAAGACAAGGTGGATAAATTCTCCAATATATTCAACAAGACACCACACAAGATAATCAGGAATGACGGCAACAATGTGGTTGTCAAATCACCCACTGGAGCTACATATTCTAGGAATACCACATTTGTGAAAAAGTACTACGCTGATGGCATGGCTCCACAAGCAACAGACAAAACACAAATGACATGGACTGAGAAGGAAGGACAAGGAAACAAACAGGCTGCAGAGTCTAGTGCGGAGTCTCCGGCTCAGAATCACAGTGAGGGTATTAGGATGGAGCCTCTCACACCCAAGCAGGAGACCTCACCGGCAGATTAAACTGCCACAGAAACAAACTGACTTTATCCTTAAGTGAGCCTTCTAGGGACAACAATGGAAGATTGAATATTAAAATGTTTACTTGTTTGTTCTTAAAGGTGCATTATGTAATAAATCTAAAGAAACTGGCCATAAAATCCTCCTAATATGTCACAGAGACTCAGGAATAATGTTCATATAACAAACTGAACTCACAACAACAGTACAGCCAAAATATTTACATTAAAAAAAATCTTTTGCAAACTGCAAATCATGTTTATGTTTTGAAATCGTGTTTTGGCATGTGGCGCCACCTACTGCCGTCTGCCAATCATTGCAGTCAGTAGAGTCTCAGCTGCCGAGCAACCACGGGTTGCCAGTTACGTCAGAAAACAAAACCTAAAAGACCTCAGTATTTTGCATTTGAATGTAGTAACCGTTTTTGGCCACATTCTTACATATAGTACCTTTAACACTACACAATGTGTTTTTATGCATGTTAGATACAGGTTTGATAGAGAAGAATTCATTAGGAAAAGCTTGTCAGGAATATATATGTTCGGTGAAAAGGAAGTTAGATAGGCGAAGATAAATGTATGAATGACTGTTTATGAGCAGTTTTCAGATGGAGTTTCATTCCAAGGAAAGGGGGGATGTCGTGTAATGATGAGATTATTGGTCTCATGCACAGTCAGTACCAAACAGGCCCACGCACACGCACGCTCACACAGGAGTCCAGGTGTAGACGGTTGTATCTTTAGGTCAGAGCTAACCTGGGTGATGTTCAAGTACATCATCATGCAGTCATTCATTCATTCAGACAAATAGGTGACAGTGTTTCTCCATGTGTGAGTCACAGATGACAGCGAACATGAAAGGAAAAAGAAATATTTGATGATGAAAGGATGAAATTATCTGTAGTTCAGTTACCACCACGTCTCAGTTATGTCTCCACAATGTGGAGTCCACATAGTGAGACTTCTGGTTCTAGCCTGGTTACTGGACTGAGACTAGGTTTGTGGACTGGTTCTGGTTCCGATGGAAAATATTCCCGCCTCCCCTGTTTCTCTGGTTCTCCTGGAGGAGACCAAGAAGAACCCATCCGACGGTGAAGAGTATGTGTCCTCAGCAGCAGCTAACGTCCCACCGACGGTTGTGTTGACGAACTCTGGCGATGGTCCAGACAAGAAAGAAGGTGTGGTCCTGGGGGCGAAGCCAGTATACAAAGAGCGGGAGACATGGACCCGGCAAATGGACTTCATCATGTCCTGCGTGGCCTTCGCTGTCGGACTCGGAAACGTTTGGAGGTTCCCTTACCTGTGCTACAAGAATTGAGGAGGTAACACACACACACACACACACACACGTAAGGTTCTGTTGTAGGCCTGTGTCTTAGTTCGTTGTCATAGGTTCTGTCTTAGTTTTGTGTCGTAGGTTCTGTCGTAGTTCTGTGTCTTACATTTCCCAGTGAAGACAAAGAGAGGATGTTGCGTTAAAGGCTACTCGTATACACTGTGTAGGAGGTGCGGTGTCTGTCTCTGCTTTTTGGATGAGCACTGACCTTGAACTGTTTTTTTTCCGCCTAATAAATTATGATTCATATATGTTGTGTGATTATTATTCTCTATACTATACTCTTTTGACAACAGAAACACAAATGACCCTGATCAAAAGTTTACATACCCTAGTGATTTGGCCTGATGCAAATCATGCACACGACTTGACATAACATTGTGTGCATGTTATCTTCAGGAATGGGATATTAGAAAATATCAAAGGAATTGAGCCAGTCAGCATTGTTCAAACTCAAAAGTGGAAAATGAGGGGTTCTGCCAGGAAAATTGTTCGGGATGCAAAGAAGAAAAAGCTGCATGGTCCAGTTGCAAGAAGAAAACCATTACTACGCAAATGCCACAAAGTATCTCACAATACACCAAACAGCACAGAGACAAGCCTCAAACCTTCTGGCACAAAGTCATTTGGAGTGATGAGACCAAAATGTAACCTTTTGACCACAACCATAAACACTACATTTGGAGAAGAGTCAACAAGGCCCATGATGAAAGGTGCACTATTCCTCCTGTGAAACACGGTGGTGGATCGCTGATGTTTTAGGATGTGTGAGCTACAAAGGCACAGGACCTTTGGTCAGATTTGATAGCAAGATGAATGCAGTAAGTTATTTGCACTCATCAGCCCGGAAGCTGCTCATGGGACGTACTTGGACATTCCAACATGACAATGATCTAATACACAAGGCCAAGTCGACCTGTCATTGGCTACAGCAAAACAAAGTGAAGGTTCAGGAGTGACCATCATAGTCTCCTGACCTCAATATCATTCATCCACTCTGGAGAGACCTCAAACCTGCTGTTCATGCAAGACAGTAAGACAATTTACAGCAACTGGAGGCTTTTTGCCAGGAGGAATGGGGGAAATACACGCCATTAAGAACTGGGGTATGTAAACTTTTGATCAGGGTCATTTGGATAGTTTGTGTTGTCATTATGATTTAAAAAGAGTAAACACAGTTGTTTGACAATAAACCATGAGTGAAAGCAACATTTTTGTGTTTTCATTCATATTCTCTGAAAAATGGTTAAGAAATCATAAATTCTGCCAGGGTATGTAAACTTATGAGCACAACTGTACATAGGGTTATTGTGCTTTGTAAGTAATCCACACTGCAAATGTTTGCGTGTGTGCGTATTTGTTCTGATAGTGTGTGTGCGTGTGTGTGTGTGTTCTGCAGGTGTCTTCCTGATCCCCTACTTGTTCTTTGTCTTTGTTGGAGGAATCCCTGTCTTCTTCCTGGAAATATCTCTGGGTCAGTTCATGAAGGCAGGCGGCATCAACGTGTGGAACATTGCGCCGCTCTTTAAAGGTAACACGTTGATATCGATCAATATCGCAACTGAGGTTGTGTTGCAATGGTAACATTTAAGTAAACATGAGCTGCAAATAAAATAGACAGTTGTAGCTCGCATCTACTAATCTAATAAAGTTACAAAAAACATGTTCATAAAGTTATGATAAAGTCACCTAAAATGATGACAAAATGTTGTAATCATATAGAAACATATGTTATTAAATAGAAACATGATAAACACATGTATGTGCAGAATGAAGAGAGTCATGTGACATGCTGTCCCTCAGGTCTGGGTTACTCTTCCATGGTCATTGTGTTTTTCTGTAATACCTACTACATCATGGTGTTGGCCTGGGCCCTCTACTACCTGGTCAAGTCATTTAGCTCCACCCTGCCCTGGTCCACCTGTGATAACGAATGGAACACACCCAGCTGCGTGGAGACCTTCCAGCTCCAGGACTGTAAAAACAGAAGCCTCGCCAACATCACCGTCACTGGCAAAATGACCTGTGCCCAGCTGGCAAACGCAAACTCACCCATCATGGAGTTCTGGGAGTAAGTTCTGGTTCTGTCAGGGGGGGCGGGGCAAGTGGGAGTGGGTGGGGCATTGATGACATTGATTGTGTTGAATGAAAAGAAAAAAAATAATATTTAATGATGTCATCCTCATTGAGTCTTCTGTCATTTCAACACTTAGTGACGGAAGACTTCATTACAACACAGACTGCTGCTCACTCTGTCTCTGTCCCTCACCTCTGTCCGTCTCCTGTCCTCTGTCCAGGAACAAGGTGCTGGACATCTCGTCTGGTCTGGATGAACCTGGACATCTGAACTGGGAGATCCTGCTGTGTTTAATGGCCGTGTGGGTGATTGTTTATTTCTGTGTGTGGAAGGGAGTCAAATCCACCGGGAAGGTACGTGTGTGTGTGTGTGTGTGTGTGTGTGTGTGTGTGTGTGTGTGTGTGTGTGTGTGTGTGTGTGTGTGTGTGTGTGTGTGTGTGAAAAACAACCATAATTTTAATATGCCATATCATGCACTGCAAAGGAAGTACCAGCAAGACTTTATACATATAATATATGTATAATGTCCCAATATTATGTGGACTGTATATGTATGGACATTGACACAATTCTCTTCTTTTTGGCTCTACACACCACTACTATGGATTTTAAATGAAATGAACAAGATGTGCTTTAACTGCACACTTTCAGCTTTAATTTGAGGGCATTTACATCCAAATCAAGTGAACGTTGTCAGATTTACAACACTTTCTATATGTGCCTCCCACTTTTTAGGGTTTTCCGTGGTCTTCCAAGTCTTTTGGTGTTGCTGAGCTCAGTGCAATCTTTCTTTTTAAGAATGTTCCAAACAGTTTATTTGGCCACACCTAATGTTTTTGCTATTTCTCTGATGGGTTTGTTTTGATGGCTTCTTCACTGACAGTGACAGCTCCTTGGATCTCATAATGAGAGTTAACAGCAACAGATTCCAAATTCATGTCACTCACTGCTTAATTGAAGATGACATAACGAGGGAATAGTCCACACCTGTCCATGAAATCAGTAAATTTCAGTCAATTGTCCCATTACTTTTGGTCCCCTAAAAAGTGGGAGGCACATATAGAAAGGCCCCAACCCCAGTTCCATGCTTTGTAGAGCTGACACGCTGCTTCTGTCAGTCTGATTGATTGTGTACAGCCTTAATAAACGGCTGTGTTCAGTGAACATATATTATACTAGAAGCACTTGGAGAGCGCAGACCTCCACCAGGGCAGCTCAGCCCCCCACAAAATAGCGATAAAAATAGTGATAGCGTCTACGGATCACGCCCAAAATTTCACTTGTTTCGGGTCCCATTACAGACATTTCCTTTTCCATTTTTTCAATTTCAGCCAAATCCGTCCGCGACTTTTCGAGTTGTCTTGCTCACAGACAAATGCCAGCAAAAAAACATATACCTCCTGGTGGAGGTCAATAATACATGTACATGTGTGTCTATATATATATACATAAATTGAAATTGAAAATGTCCCAATATTTATGGACATGACTGTATATATGTATATATGTATATATATACACATGTACATGTATTATTGACCTCTGCCAGGAGGTATATGTTTTCGTCTGTCTGTCTGTGAGCAAGATAACTCGAAAAGTCTTGGACGGATTTGGCTGAAATTGAAATGAAAAAATGGAAAAGGAAATGTCTGTAATGGGACCCGAAACAAGTGAAATTTTGATCGTGATCCGTAGACGCTATCACTATTTTTATCGCTATTTTGTGGGGGACTGAGCTGCTCTGGCGGAGGTCTGCGCTCTCCGAGTGCTTCTAGTATAATATATGTTCACTGAACACAGCCGTTTATTAAGGTTGTACACAATCTTGAGACTGACAGAAGCAGCGTGTCAGCTCTACAGAGTGTCTCTAATGCAGGGGTTCTCAAAGTTTTGATACCTGAGGCCCAATTTAGGAACCCAAAAGTTGGACTGAGGGACGCCAAAGGAAAAAAAACAGAAAGAAATCCCATTTGTAATAATTTTAATGACTAGATTGCAGATGTACAGTTAACACTTATTGGTCTGTATCCAGTAATGTCCAATAAACATTTAACAAGCTTAGTACCTCCTGGATTAAAACTATCAACTGTAATTCATTGCGGGCCGCCAGAAATGAATGGCGGAATGTCAGAACTGGGCGGGGTCAGCTCGGTGGATGGAGGCGTGGCCGTGAATCTTCTTCCTCAACTCTTTTGAAGAGTTTTGCGTGTGTGTAACTCAGGTGGTCTACATCACAGCCACCTTCCCGTACCTGGCCCTCATCATCCTGCTGATCAGAGGT
The DNA here is from genome assembly GCF_963457635.1 of Microchirus variegatus. Classification (NCBI taxonomy): domain Eukaryota; kingdom Metazoa; phylum Chordata; class Actinopteri; order Pleuronectiformes; family Soleidae; genus Microchirus; species Microchirus variegatus. The sequence continues at coordinate 24,397,760 of NC_139807.1, forward strand.
GTGACTCTTCCTGGTGCTTATGATGGAATCATGTACTACATAAGTCCTGATTGGTCCAAACTGTCCCATGCTCAGGTCAGTGTGTGTGTGTGTGTGTGTGTGTGTGTGTGTGTGTGTGTGTGTGTAGCACTTGAGTTATAGAACATAAACTCATCAGAAAAAGTGAGTCAGTGTGTGTTTGGGTGATTATTTCTTTTGTTGTTTACAGTGTTGTAATCTTGTAACATAAGCATTGAGCAGCAGACAATTTTACTCTGGTGTCACTGTTTGGTGTCGTTTATTGGATGATTGATGTCTGAAGAAACAAGACATCTCCACAGTCTCCGTCCTCCAGGGTGACAATGCTCGTCCAGCAGAGTGAGTGGAGAGGATGGAATGACCTCTTGACCTCTTGACCGCCTGACCTCAACCCCATTAAAATCGGCTGTTACGAGGTGAAATCTCATGAGGGGAGGAGGAGCCAGGCTGTTGTGACTGTGTTGGTTTCTTCAGAATTCAGTCCTCCAGTAAATGAGAAATAAACAGACTGTTACAACCCGGCTGTGTCTAGGGTTCCTGGTTGTAACATCTTTGTTTGTCTGGGTCAAAAGAGGAAGCAGGAAACCAACAGAAAGATTTAACCATGTTTAATCTTAACAAAAAGTAATTAATCACAAACAAAAGAACCCAGAATCTGGTCACACCATAGAGTCCAGATCCAGACCTCCACACAAGCCACAGCACGCACTCGGCCACCTGCAGAGTGTCCGCTCAGGAATCAGAGAGCGAGAGTGAGCCGCTCTTCTTCACCCAGTACCTGCCTGGAGTCGGCAGTAATAAGGGCTGAGCACAGGTGAGGTAGGGAGGTACCTGCTCAGAGGGAGAAAACTGACACATAACACAGACAGAAAGAAATAATCAACACACTGACTCAGTGTTTCTCATCTGTTTATAACATGGTGGTAGTTTTACTCTGGACAGAAACTCTTTTCTCTCCAGAGTCTTTTCCTGCAGACATTTGACCTCTGACCTCTGTGCAGGTGTGGGTAGACGCCGGGACACAGATCTTCTTCTCATACGCCATCGGCCTTGGTGCTCTGACGGCGCTGGGAAGCTACAACCGCTTTAACAACGACTGCCACAAGTACAACACACATACACAGTCTTATTTTTCTGTCTCGAAAATAGAAACATACACATGCACACACACACACTGACGTGCATGTCTTGTTTTTGCAGAGACGCCTTCATCCTCGCCGTCATCAACAGTGGAACCAGTTTCTTAGCTGGTTTTGGCGTCTTTTCTACTCTGGGCTTCATGGCTGCAGAGCAGGGAGTGGAAATCTCAGAGGTGGTTAAATCAGGTAAACACACACGTACACACACCTACACACACACACACACACACACACACACACACACACACACACACACACACACACACACACACACACACACACTTGCATGTCCCCACAAGGAGCGGTGCTCCACACAGGCGGTGCTCCACACAAGCATAGAAAGACAACACACACACAGACACCGCACACACACACACACAACCGGTCTTGTCTTCCTATGCTTGTGTGAACCACCCCCTGGCAAAACACCTTTTTTATGGGGACATTTTTCCTTGTGGGGACATGTAAGTGTGTGCGTGGGTGTGTATGTGTGTGTATATGTGTGTACATGTCTGTGTGCGTGTGTGAAAATCAGTGATTTTCTCTATGGACTTTGGTTTACATCAGACTGATATTGTAGTGGTGTTCAGTCACGTCTGTGTTGTGGTTCAGGTCCAGGTCTGGCCTTCATCGCGTATCCAAAGGCCGTCTCTCTGCTGCCCTGGGCACCGTTGTGGGCCGTGCTCTTCTTCATCATGCTGCTGCTGCTCGGCCTCGACAGTCAGGTGATCAACTCCCACATTCCTTCATTTCCACCACTCTGTCATCATGACATCACAAGATGATGATCTTCATCTTCATCTTCATTACCATTTATTGTACTTATTCATTTAAGTGACTCTATGTTTAAATCTCTCTCTGTGTCTCTGTCTCTTAGTTTGTGGGAGTGGAAGGATTCATCACAGGGATTCTGGATCTGTTTCCAGGACGATTTCAGCATCGTTATAAGAGAGAAATCACTTTGGTGATCTGCTGCTTACTCTGCTTCATCATCGGCATCTCCATGGTGACGCAGGTGACAACAGTGACACACACTGATGATGTCACATGATTTACTACAACTTTTAATTATTCCAAACAAAAATGTGTGCAGGGAGGAATGTACGTCTTCCAGTTGTTCGATTATTACACGGCCAGTGGAATGACTCTGCAGTGGCAGGCCTTCTGGGAGTGTGTGATCGTGGCCTGGGTCTATGGTATGTGACACACACACACGCACACACACGCATGTCACTGTTTGACCTGATGATGTCACTTCCTGTGGACTGACCGTGTGCAGGTGCTGACCGTTTCATGGACGACATCGCTCGTATGATCGGGTATCGTCCGTTCTTCTGGGTCAAGTGGTGCTGGTTGTTTGTGACTCCATGTGTGTGTATGGTGAGAGGGAACACACTTTCATCTACAAACTCTTCAGAGCCAAAGGCTCCTTCACTGAGGTTAGCTCCACCGAACCCTGACATCACACACACCATTAACCAATCAGACACCTGAATGTTTACTGTGTGTTGCAGCGCTGGTCTTACATGACCACACAAGTGTGGGGCGCTCATCACCTGGAGTACATGGCCATGCCCCTGGCGTTGGGCGCTGACTAATTGCCGAGTTCCATCTCCAAACACCCACCCATGACATGTCGCCACCATGACCTCAACCTGCTGTCGACCAGTTGTCACCATGGAGACAAGAGATCAATAAAGCAGCTGATCAATGATTTATGATCAATGATCAATGATCAATGATCTGTGATGATCTATGATCAATTATCAATTATCAATTATCAATTATCAATTATCAATGATCAATGATCTATGATTATTGATGGTCATAGATGATCAATGATCAATATATCTAATATCTCTCTCACACGATAACGATACGATATTGCTTCCAATCAGTCTAATCTAATAATCACACAGACAGACAGACAGACAGACAGGTGACATAGTGCCATAGTCTTCATCCTCTCAATGACTAAGTTACATTTGAAGCGTTTGTTTTTCTGGTACAGTTAACAAAGGCAGACACCAGAAACAGGCCAAAACAACAAAAACAGGAATTCAGCTCCATTTCATGTTTCACTGCTGGATGGATGGATGATAGAAAGATAAATAGAATATCATTGTCCTTCTTACGTTTTCTTATTCCTGTCAGCCAGATGTTTGGTCAGCTCCTGCTCCTAGACCTTTTGAGATATCTCCACCGGTCCAACTCTGGAACGTCCGGCCTGAACCGGTGTAGTGTGGATATTGAAGATGGTGTTACTGACCCGTGTCGTTCTTCAGCCATATTGGATTGAATAGAAAGCAAAACTAAACTTTCACAGGTCACAAATTTTGTCCGATCTTCACGAAATTTTACGTACATGATCCTTGGACCAAGCCTCATTTTTTTTCAGAAGCATTTGCTTGTCACAGGAAGTTAGCTCATATATCAGGAAGTTAGCTCATATATCAGGAACACTTTCACATATCGAAAACAAACTTTGTATATGAACTCGGGATTCCAATATGAGGAAGCACAAGATCTGAAAAAAAAAATCATTAAAATTCTATGGTTGTTTCACAGACTTATTTACATGACCACACCAAGCCAACTGTACACCTTCCTCACTGCTCCTGCACTATCTAACTGTTTTCCAACACAAGTGCAGCTCTGTCTTGCCACACATCAGATCATGCCATGGGGTTGTATGGACTTACAGATAACAGTGATATAGAACCATGTGTTATATATACTCAGCAAATTTAATACATTTCATAGTCATGGTGTTCAAATATAACTTGTTTCATTGTGATGATAGTACAACAGTTGACAGGAGAGTAATATTCCAATGTTTACATTTAGAAAAGCATACAAATTAATATATTTACTTACGGAAGATTATGTATTATTGTGTTGCTTTGGCAGTGTTTAAAGACTAGCAATGCATTCTGGGTAGGCAGCGGCGTTTTCACCAAAGCTGTAACTTACTATTACCCATACAAACATAATTAAGTTGCTTTGCATCCACTGGGTAAAACAGGCACATTTATATGTCCATAGACATGCTTTCCTGTTGGGCAACATTTGAGATTACATGTTGAACCTGTCAGTAGTGAAAAAAGAGGTTAATCTCGCACTTAATGTTAATGCATTTATACACTAGGTGGCACTGTTGTTGCATTTCACATCTAAATACGTTTAAATCGTTACAATTACTGTAGACATTATGGTATACAAATATGTTCTGTGTGTCTGTAAATCCAGAAACAGCTGTTACAAGCTGCTCCCATTAGTGAAATGCACAGAGCAAACTCACTCTGTAGTTCCCCTGGAAGTGCATTCTAGTTTATTATTATGCTCTCATTGAGAGCACATAATTATTCTATGACCTACAATAACAATGTTTCTCATATCAGATGAAAGCTCTGTCTTTCATTTCACTTAGTTCATCTGTATTGTTGTGTCTGTAATTATTGATTTGGAGTCATCTTTATTGTCTGTTGTCCCAGTCTAATGATGCTGACATCTGTTTGATGTTACTGACACTGTTGAATAGAGCTGAATAGGAAATGTGTGGTCAACTAAATTGTTCATTGATTTTCAAATCATTTGTTGGTGTGCGGTTAAAAAAGTAATGCAACAGTTTGATTACATATACGCCTTCTCGTGTGCAGCTGAGTAATTACGAAAAAATTACCAGCAGGTGTCGCCAAGTGAGAACCTCCTGGGGTCCGTTTCACAAAGCAGGTTTAGTGAAAACTGTTAACCCTGAAATCCTTCACAAAGGGAGGTAAGTCAAACCAGAAAAAGAGGAGTAACTCTAGCCTGTTTCACAGAGAGAGGAAACTTAAGCTCTCGGTCAGTTACCATGGTAACATGCTCTATGAACCTAACCTGGTTGGGACCAGGTTTTTTTCAACAAACCTGGAGTTTCTCTCTGTCTCCACCCTCTTTCAGACACACACAGTTCAGCGTCTACATTAGAAGTTATATTAGGTGGAGACTATTTTCACTACCATGTCCTTTTGACAGTGATCCCGTGGATGAAGGTGCAGCATTAATGCGCAGAGAATTAAATATTCCTCAGGAGATGATTATCAGACCGTGCATAGATGTTCTTGCATTTCCACACACTTTTCTTTTTGAGCGGAACTGTTTCACGTCACAGTCCATCATTTACATTCACAACCTAATCCGTCCTTACATAAACAACATTACCAACTAAAGTCATGCTCTCACACAGTGAGAAGAAAATTTCCTGAAGAAAATTTTGCGGGGGGGGCAATTTTTTCTGATAATGATTAAGGTGATCCATTCAATAGGTGCATAAAGAAAGACAGTATCAATGTTTGGTGATTAACAGTCCTCCTTGTGTCCACTAGATGGCAACTTGATAAACAAATATTATTTACATGAATCTAATGTATGATGTAAAACAGCTAAACACGACACAAGATGTGTCCAGCAACCACATAAAGACAGGGGCAGCATATTAAGTCAAGTATTTATTAACTGACCAAGGATCAAGAGCGAGCAGAGAAACGAGCAACTTATCGAGAGACGTGAAGTGAAGAGAAGATATCCCCTCCTCTCTTTGCTCAATTTACATATGACGCAAGCACGTTAGTGCATGCACATAAATCCTCATTAAAAATGCATTGGAGGGTATGTTTTTCAAAAAAAAAGTTTTTAACATGAGAGTCAATGAGAGAATTTTTGGGCGATTCTTCACGTCAGTGAAATCGCCCCAGAAGAGGCGGAACCATAAAACGTGACTTGAATCTGACGATTCTGATTGGTCAATGACAGACAATATAGTGCATGCCCAAGGTAATGGACAGGACAGGTTAAAAAAAAAGAAAAAAAAAAAGAGATGGCCTCAGATCCACAACTTCCATCTTGAAGTGAAACTGGTTGTCAAAGAAACTGCTCGAGATGTCTTTTCAGTGTTTAATGAAATATACTTAGTTTTAGAATAGATTAATCTATCAATTATTTTCTCGATTAATCAAATACTTTTTGTCCATAAAATATAGTTAAAATGTTGATCAGTGTTTATCAAACCTGGAACCTAGTTTTAATGATTTTTTTTGTCAAATGGAGCAAAGAAACCAGACAATATTCACATTTAAGAAGCCAAAAAAATCACAAAGCTTGTATTAACAAACAAAAAAACCTAGCTAATTGTTGTGTTGCACAGTGTTGTTGATTAATTCATAGTTGCAGCCCTATTGGTTACCTAAATGTTTCACGAATATTACATGATAACAAAAAAAACATAGCAATTATTTATTTACACTATACGGCGTTTCCATTGCAACTGACAGGAAAAAGACGCATGTGACGTCATGTTTACGTGACTAAAATGAGTCTCTTAAGTAACGCTAAACTTTAAAAACTGAGGCACACATACGCAGTACACAGGTACGGAGCCCCTAAAGGGACAAACTCAGCTGTTTCTGCCGCCGTCTGCGCTCCGCTCCGCTTCTCACTCTCCACACATTCATACCCACAATTTTATCAATTATTTCAATACTATAAATAAATCGGTATCCATACAATATATAATATATGTATTATCTATATATATGTAGTCCTTGTATGACTGTTACAGTGTTAGGAGATTTGACAGCCATAACTCTTGAGGGCTGCAGTGAGGAGGCATTGGCAAAACTTTGCGAGATAACGCAAACATTTAAAAAAATTTTTTTTCCTCCATGTCCCTTTTTTTTCCCCTCCATGTCCCTTTAGGGTCTCCGTACACAGGTACGCTGGTTATTTGTAGTGCTGCTCTTTTTCTTTAATAAACAGACCGCTCCAGTGATGGTGGCTCCCTGGTTCACCGTTTGACATGGAAAAGGGGTGACAGTTACGGTGCCATTGCACAGTCATATGCAGACTTTACTGTACACAATTATGGTAAAGCAACAGTCATTTTTGATGGTTGTCACAAAGATCCTTCCATCAAAGACAATACACACCAGAGACGTGGTGGAAACACTCATCCCATTTTCAAATTCAATGCAGAGACCGAGCAAACAAGGTCTTATCAATCTTATGACCGTGGAGCTGAAGAAGAAGGGCTGTACTGTTACCAATGCATTAGGTGATGCAGATGTGGACATTGTCAAAGCTGAAGCCAAGGCCTCAGAACATCAGCCCACAACCTTGATAGGAGAGGATACAAACCTACTTATTCTTCTCCTCTACTATGCTGGGACAAACAACAGAGGGCTCTATTTTCGGTCAGACAAGTCCAAAGCTAATAAAGTGTACAACATCAGTGAGATGAAACAAGTCTTGGGTAGTGACTTGTGTTCCCAGTTGCTGTTTGTACACGCCTTCACCGGCTGTGACACAACTTCCCGCATTTTTAGTGTTGGCAAACAGGCAGCGCTCCAGAAACTTGTGAATGGGGGAATCAACCATCCAGTCCTGCGCAAATGTGTTTCTGCTCCAACATCAAGCAAGGGATGTCAATAGAGGACCATGGACCCAAGGCAATGGCAGTTTTGTTTAGGAGGAAGAGTATGATGACTAATGGTAAATCTAGCGAAAGTCACAGTCCCCAGCTGCTCCTGATCAGCGATCACAAGGACTCATAAGGCGGGGTTGCACTCCTCACCGGTGTCAGTTCCATGTTTTTTTGCTTAGCTGGTAAAGACGCTACTAGAAACTCCAGATTATTACTTACCTAAATATCCTCTCCAGGGGCCTCATGTACGAAGATTGCGTACGCACAAAAACGTGGCGTACGTCCTTTTCCACACTCACGTTCAGATGTATGAAACGTGAAATGATCGTGGAAATGTGCGGTGCTCACGCCAACTTCATGGCTGGCGTACGCCCGTTTCTCCAGCTATTGTTCCTTTGGCGACACTAAGTGTTGATGCTGGGAAACTGTAAATAATGTGAAAACAAGTAGTCATCAGAGTGATGCGCACATCAGACACACACTTATGAACAACTAACACACCCACGTGTTTGCAATTATTTGTGGTGTAGTTTCGTCAGGCTTCCCTGTTCTTGAGAACAACAGGTGATGAGATGATGATGTAGAATGAGACTCCGTGACACAAGACTTCACCAAACAAAGAGATCTTTATTCTGTAACAAGTCAAGTGTCATTTCCGAGCACTGCAGTTGCTTGGGAGCGCTTCAGCCGAATTCTCCAGAAGCACTGCCTCACAGTAAGCAAGAACATACATATTATAGGATATTTGGCCATCCTACTATACATCACATCCTGCCCTTATTAGGTCTTCTATCTTCAGTCTCACATAGTGGCCCCTTTACTGCATATACAAGAACATCTGCTCAACCTGTGCATCCATGCTCTGGCTAACTGAAGCCCAAACATGGCAATGTTCAGGCAGTCCTGCAGACCTCCCTTGTAACCATGTGCACCTAGCCTCCCCTCCATCCTGAGGAACCTTGTAGCCATGTGGTGCGTAAGCACCAGGACTCCTCACATCCTGGGGAGCCTTGTGCTCCTTGGTGTGGCGGAATGGGCCTTGAGCATTTGAGGTGGAATTTAGCTGTGTTAATGTCTTCATCTAAGACACTTCAGTGGATATAAAAGCAGGCTCAATGTGATGAAAATGGTATTAACAATGTTAGCCTTGTTAGAGGACATTGCAAACGGTGCAATCCGACGTGAGCTAGTGTTTAAGGAACGGGAGGATTTGTTTGCTAATGACGATCATTGGCTCATAAGCCGATTTCGCTTACCCAGGCCAGTGTTACTGGAGTTGTGCGCAGAGCTTCGGCCGGCCCTAGAGCGTAACACGGCAAGGAGCCAGGGGTTGTCAGTGTCCACACAGGTGCTGACCACGCTGGGGTTCCTGGCAACAGGGGCATTCCAGCGGGAGCTGGCCGACCGGACAGGAGTGTGCCAGTCAACCCTGAGCCGAGCCATGCCAGCTGTGTGGGACGGAATCATCCGAATGTCACCCAGGTTTTACAAACTCCCCTACAATGCTGTTGAACAGGCCAACATTAAAGCGCAATTTGCAGCGAGAGCCGGTTTCCCTAATGTAATCGGAGCTATTGACTGCACACACATTGCTATAAAAGCACCATCACAGGATGAATTTGTTTACGTTAATAGGAAACACTTTTCATTCCATAAATCTTAAAACAAAATATGGTAATAATTATTTAGCAGGGAAAAAAACATTTCGCTTGTAGCAGGAGACCGATTCAAAATCCATCATATATATCACAAGATGAGATTATTAAATTGGATCTGCCACCACAAAAAACTAACAATGCATCAAAATCTGTAAAGGGTTAAAATTTCAAAAATAATATTAATATTTGACATGTATATGTCAGGCTGAAGTAGCTTTAAAAGACTGACAATTTAAAGTGGAAAAAAAATATTGTCAATGTTGACAATGTTTTATAGCAGCTTTTGGGAAGGGGCTGTTTTCTGCCACGTGAACACTTTAGGGATTTTTGGGAAAAATCTGACATTGCAAAAAAAATAACAGTGCTTCAAAATAAATGTTTCTGTTAATCATTGACTCATCCCAGGGCCTAATAATACTTATTATCAAATTCTCCTTGAAATGTATTTTACGGAAGTTATTGTTATTTTTTGTTGTTTTTCAATAAAAACAGTGGAGTTGTGAAAACAAAGTGACCTGTAAAGGGTTAAAATTTCAAAAATATTATTAATATTTGACATGTATATGTCAGGCTGAAGTAGCTTTAAAAGACTGACAATTTAAAGTGGAAAAAAAATATTAATAGACAATGTTTTATAGCAGCTTTTGGGAAGGGGCTGTTTTCTGCCACAAAGAACACTTAAGGGATTTTTGGGGAAAATCTGACACTGCAAAAAAAATAACAGTGCTTCAAAATAAATGTTTCTGCCAATCATTGAATCATCTCAAGGCCCAATAGTGAGTATAATCAAATTCCTCTTGAAATGTATTTTATGGAAGTTATTGTTGTTTTTCAAAAAAAATAGTGGAGTTGTGAAAACAAAGTGACCTGTAAAGGGTTAAAATTTCAAAAATATTATTAATATTTGACATGTATATGTCAGGCTGAAGTAGCTTTAGCTTTAAATGACTGACAATTTAAAGTGGAAAAAAATATTAATAGACAATGTTTTATAGCAGCTTTTGGGAAGGGGCTGTTTTCTGCCACGAAGAACACTTTAGGGATTTTTGAAAAAATCTGGCAATGCAAAAAAAATAACAGTGCTTCAAAATAAATGTTTCTGCCAATCATTGACCCATCTCAAGGCCCAATAGTGAGTATAATCAAATTCCTCTTGAAATGTATTTTATGCAAGTTATTGTTGTTTTTTGTTTTTTTCAATAAGAAAACAGTGGAGTTGTGAAAACAAACTGGCCTTTAAAGGGTTAAAATTTCAAAAATATTATTAATATTTGATATGTATATTTCAGGCTGAAGTAGCTTTAAAAGATTGACTCATTTAAAGTGGAAAAAATATTAACATATAATAATTTTACAGCAGTTTTTGGCAAGGGGTTGTTTTCTGCCACGAAGAACATTTTAGGGACTTTTTTTAAGGGATTCCTGAGGGTTAAGGACACTCTTTACAATTCCGTCCCATATCCCACCACGTCCTGCAGACATCAAGAGATAACAGAGGCTATTATAGTGTGTTTTACATGTTGTAATTTTTTGCAAGTTGTGCAGCAGTGCAAGCAGATTGGTTATTTTTTGTTTTTATTACTATCATTATTTTAATTAACTATAATTATTATTATGTTTTTCTTGTTACTAATGTATTTCTGGCAGTTCTTTTAAATTATATTTTAAGTTGAGTTTTGGTGGTTCAATAAATACTCTGAATATCGTGTTTATTAATCATGATTTCAATATCAGTCAAAAATAATTGTGACTAATATTTTTACCATAATCGTCCAGCCCTAATTTACAGTGCCATTGAAAAATGATTTCAGTTTTACATATATGATCTACATACATAATACACTTTGCATGCTTTCTTATCCTTTATAACCAGACAAAATGTCAATTATTTTATTTCTAATTGTGTATTTTTAATGTTTTAATTAATTCCTTTCCAATGGCGCTGTGGAAAAGGCCCACACAAGCACACATCTGACAGGGGAAATAGCCAATACTGCAGCGTGGCACCTGTGGTGGTGAAACAGTATTGCGCAACAAATGGGAGATGGGACCCCCCGATTATTAATGGGTATTTCGCACACTGTTTATAAGTACATCTGATACTACTGTAATCCACTGAAAAACCTTTTGTTAGAATTTATTGGGTGTCAAGTCACAAATGCAGCTGACTACATACGTCTGTCTACACTTTAGGGCTGCAACGATTATACAATTAATCGAAAACTATATTAATCTTCAACTATTTTGACACTTGATGAATCAGGTTTTGAATATTTTAAACAAGTCGAACAAGGGAATATTCTTCTGGTTTCTTTGCTGCGAAAAAACAACAACAAAAGAGAGTGGTTTGTGGACAAAACCGGAGATTTTGAGAACATCCTCATTTTCAAGTTTGGGAACCACTGTTCAACATTTACGGACCAAACAAGTGCATGATTAATCCAGAAAATAATCTACAGATTGATTAATTAAAAAAAAAAAAAAAAAAAAAAATTAGTTGCAGCCCTATTTAATTTCTTAGTCAGTGTAACTTTGAGTTTCCAAAACTGTTGCATTGCCATTACCTTGCATTTGAATATTTTCATGCATGTTTCTATTTTATTGTATGAAAATGGTTAAAAATTAATGTATGAAAATGGAAAAAATAAGAAAAAACAATTGTGATAATTTATGTATAAAACATGTATAAACACTGCTCTCAGTAGACCACACATAACCAGGCCCCTCATCCCATGTGGAATATACTGTTAATTTACACAAGTGCAATATACTGTATATAATGTAACTAGTCCATACTGTATATATTCTGGAAATTGTCTGTTTTGTACACTATACATTCTACTCTATTTAACTTTTTTATATAGTCTTAGTGTTAATATATTTTTATATTGTACTTTTCTTGTTAATGCATGTTAATTATTTATTATCCTTATCTTTACTGTCTTGCTGCTGTAACACTGTAAATTTCCTCACATCTTATCTTTTGTAAGAAAATGTATGAAATAGAAAAATGTATGTATGAAAATGTAAGATAATGTATGACAATGTATGAAAATTAAAAAAAAAACACTGCTATTGAGCCCTCAGGTTTGCCTACATGCTCTTATTTTTTTTTTTTTTAAACACAAATGAATGAACTCACCCTCGTGATGAATGTCGCGCCGCCGTCATATTTCTGGGACTATGTTACTCCCCTAGGACACGGTAAACAACGAGCAACAACAAACAGGCATAAAAGTACACATTTTATTTAGGAAATGTAGTGGAGTAAAAGTAAAAGTTGTCAGAAATATAAATAAGGAAGTAAAGTACAGATATGTAAAAAGTCTACTTCAGTACAGTAACAAAGTATTTGTACATCGTCACATTACAACAGTAGTTGTAGCGAGTAACAAAGATGCATAGAGGAAGTGTAGTGTAGTAAAAATTTGAAATATGAAGGAAACTGTATTGGACTGTATGGATGAACGAACAATGTGGGTTATTGTTCAATCATGGTGAAATAAACTCAAATCAGCTTTATTGTCAATGCTTCACATGCACCAGACATACTAGGAATTGAAATTGTGTTTCTCACTATCCTATGGTGATGGCAAGACAAGACATTTCTGACACAGATTAAAAACAGTAAGTGCGTTGGCACAAAAAAAAGAGACACATCCTGACACTAAAGTAAACAAAAAAAGTAAAGTAAAATGAAAACGTTTACTGAAAACATTTACTGATACTAAAACAAACAGTGAGGAGGAGTTCACAGTGTAAATGCAAGAAGTAGCAGCAAACATTTCTATGTACAGTTGTGTTCAAAATAATAGCAGTGTGTTTAAAAATGTGAATAAAGCACAAAATCCTTATAATACTTTGTATTTCCACGCATTGGGAACACTGCACATTGTATTCTAAATGATAACATGAAGAAAAATTTATGATTTTTTATCTACTAGAAAATTAAGAAAAAATAATATTGGGCTCTTCAAAAAAAATAGCAGTGTCTGCATTTTTCTTTACAAACTCAAATACCTACTGTATACATTCAAAAATCTTTAGGATTTAACATCCCTGTGAATCAACTTAACTAATATAACGATACAGTAACTGTTACAGTAACAGCTGTTTCTGACAACTGCTTCACATCTGTGAACACCTGTGAACAGGTATTGTGACCCATGCATTTCTTGGTTTTGCCTCAGAAAGAACATTTCAGGTCTGGGGATTGGGCTGGCCACTCCATAACTTTATTTTTGTTGGTCTGGAACCAAGATGCTGCTCGCTTACTGGTGTGTTTGTGGTCGTTGTCTTGTTGAAACACCCATTTCAAACTGATGCATGATCCCTGGTATGTGATAAATAGTAAGAGAAACATCCCCATATCATGATGCTTCACTGCCTTCAGAGTGAACTGTGGCTTGAATTCAGTAAATGGACCTTGCAAGCAATCTTATTTTCATCAGTCCACAGAATGTTTCTCCATTTCTGTATACTGTATACTTTCGCTCACCCACTTATGAATCATTTGAGCACCTTACTCTAAGTCTGTTAGACTCAAGTATTAAACAGAATAACAGACTCCAGTTTATTGTTGTATACCGACCACTGAACTCCTACTCTGAATTTTTAAGTGAATTTGCAGATTTTTTATCTGATTTAGTTCTCTGTTCAGACAAAATCATCATAGTAGGTGATTTTAATATTCACGTAGATGTAGCCAATGATAGTCTTGGCTCATCTTTTAAAGTTCTGCTTGACTCAATTGACTTCAAGCAGCAGGTTAACAAACCAACACATCGTCATAGACACACACTTGACCTTATCTTGACATATGGTATTGACATACATAACTTGGTAGTATTTAATGAGATATCTGTCTGATCTCATTTGAAGTTGTACTTACTAATGCTACTGACCCTAAACAGCAGCATTATTACAGTCGCTGTTTATCTGACAGTTCAGTTGAAAAATTCACTGAACAGCTCTCGTCTGCTCTCCAGCCATGTTTCATCACAGACGAAGACTATAGAAACATTTCTCCCACGGAACTTAATGGAATAGTGGACAACACAAATTTAACCTTGCGAACAGTTCTAAACACTGTTGCTCCTCTTAAGAGAAAGGTTATCACCCGGGATAAGTCTGCCCCGTGGTACAGTGCCCAAACTCGAGCGTTAAAGCTCAGTACACGGAGGTAAGAAAGAACGTGGCGTTCCACACATAATGACAGTCACTATGTCTTGTGGAAGAATAGTTTTGATATCTATAAAAAAGCTCTGAGACGTGCAAGAACCTCATATTACCCCAGGTTCCTCTTCAGCACTGTAGCCAGGCTGACAGAGAGCCACGATGCAACGAATCCATCGATCACTCGATCGCTGAGTAGTAATGACTTTATAAAAAATTTTAACGATAAGATAGAAACGATCAGAGATATAATTAACAACCAGTTTAGTACAGCGAGCCTAGACCTAATCGCGGCTCCAGCTATATACACGTACTAAATCATTTTACTCCTATAAGCCTCCCGGAGCTGACCTCACTGGTCTCCTCCTCTAAATTAACTACATGCCAGCTGGACCCTATACCGGCTAGACTCCTTAGAGATACTCTACCACAAGTTGGTAATATTTTACTAGATCAAATAAATATGTCTTTACTGAGCGGCTGCATCCCAAAGGCCTTTAAGATGGCAGTAATTAAGCCAATTTAAGCCACTTTTTAACATAGCCTATAGTCGAAGCTAGATCAGGTATGTCCTGATTAGAATAGTCTATCTTATGCTGCCATAGGCTTAGACTGCTGGGGGAATTTCCCATCATGCACTTAGAATGAGCACACAGACTTTGCACGAGCCGCACTTTCTCTACCCCGTCCTCGATTTCTCAACCTTCACCATTTACCCGATGTCCCCCCATGAGATGTAGCACATAAATCCACATGTAGCACATCTCTAACTGATTTTAATCTCTTACAGTTCTGCTGACACCAGTGAACGACATGAGCTCAGGACAGGAAAGAGGACTCATCTTCAAGTCTCTGACCACAACAGCCTTCACTACAGGCTGTGACAAACCCAGTGATCCAGATGGATCCTGGCATTTAAAGACTTTACACTTTTTATTCTTTGTCATTGTGTATTGTATGTTTTGGATAACATCTACTGCACGTCTGCCCGTCCAGGGAGTGGATCCCTCACCTGTGGTTCTCCCTAAGGTTTCTACCCTTTTTCCCCTGTTATAAGGGTTTTTTCCCTGGTAGTTTTTCCTTACCCTGGTCAAAGGTCTAAGGACAGAGGATGTTACCAACCCTGTGAAGTCCCGTGAGACAAACTATGTTTTGCAAACTGTGGGCTATACAAATAAAGATTGATTGATTGTGTTACGTCCCAACTAACCCCTCATCAGGAAAGCAACACAACAACCAAAAGATCTGCAGGTCAACGTGGTGTGGAATTAAATTAAAGCTTTATTTCCAAATTCATCAAAAGGGTTCAACAAAAGTTTGTGAAACAGAAAATGGTGGGAGAAATGGGCTGAAGTGGTAGGAGCCAAATCATTGAAATCAAAAGAACAAAACAAGGCCTGACTACTCCTAACTTACAACACACAAAATCAAAAAACAAAGGCCTAACTTAATCATCTACAAAGAGTCTTTATCAAAAAATACATGTGTGGCACCAACCAATAAACCTAGTGTGCTTAACAGAAATATACCTACGTGATGTAAAAATGTAGGGTACCCAACTTACCTAATGCACCAAATCTACCCACCACAGAATCACAATGAGTCAAAACTAAAGTTCACAGACAGCAATCATGAGGGCAAGACAGAGAGAGCGAGATCCTGTCAGCAGGCCCTTATGACTTGGCCCAGTCCATCCCCGATTGGCCAACTCTTAATGGGGAACTGAGCTTCCCAGGTGGATGCCACTCAGGTTGTTAGCACCTGGGAAGAAAACAGAAAGGAGGGAAGGGGGGAAAGCAGAAATGCACACACGCATCCACACTCCAGCCCTCTGGCTGGTTGGCACGTAACATCCCCACCCTTACAAGTCCAAACAAGCAATGTTTGGAACAACAACAACAACAAACTACATAATGCGTGACAAAGTATCAGCAAGAACATTATCGGATCCTTTCTTATGGCAAATGTCAAGATTGTAGTTCTGAATGATGAGTGACCAGCGCATGAGACGTTGATTATGATTGTACATCCTTGAGAGGAATACCAGTGGGTTATGGTCTGTGTAAACAGTTATCGGACCAACACTTGAATCTAGGTAAACTTCGAAGTGTTGTAGGGCAAACAACAAGGCAAGAGCTTCCTTTCGATTGTGGAGTAATTTAGCTGATGTTTGTTAAACTTGCGCGAAAAGTAGCTCACAGGATGATCAATGCCCTCAACATCTTCTTGTAGAAGAACAGCTCCAGCTCCAACCCCGCTAGCATCTACATCCAGCTTGAAAGGCAGGGAAAAATCTGGAGCAGACAGTACAGGAGCACAACACAAAACACTTTTTAGGCTCTCAAAAGCTTGCTGGCACTCACCAGACCAAATGAATGGTGTGGAAGGACTGGTTAAGGTAGTCAGTGGGGCTGCTACAGAGGAAAAGTTTTTGCAGAACCGACGATAATACCCAGCCATCCCAAGGAACCGTCTTAGCTCTCTCCTGGTGACAGGTACAGGGAAATTTGCAACAACAGCAACCTTGGCATCCACAGGACACACCTTTCCTCCTCCAACCTGCTGACCAAGATATGTGATTGTGCCTTTTCCAAAGTCACATTTGGCAAGGTTGAGAGTCAGAGAAGCATCAGCCAAGCATTTAAAGACTTCTCTCATTGTAACTATATGACTGTCCCAGTCATCAGAATATACGACGATGTCATCTAAATAGGCTCTGCATTTCGGAACATCTCCCAATATCTTGTTCACCAACCTCTGAAATGTAGCAGGTGCATTACACATACCAAAAGGCATGACTGTGTACTGTAGGAAGCTGTCTGGTGTTACAAATGCTGACACATCAGAAGCATGTGGAGTTAATGGAACTTGCCAATACCCTTTTAGCATATCCAATTTACTCACATACTTTGCTTGACCAATTTCATCAATGCAGTCATCCATCAGGGGTAGCGGATGTGCATCTGGGACAGTTACAGAGTTCACTTTGCGGTAGTCCGTGCAGAACCTTGGACTTCCATCTGATTTTATGTCGAGAAGACAAGGCGAACTCCACGAACTAGAACTTGGCACAGCAAATCCATTATTCAAAAGATAGTCAACTTCTTTCCTCATCATCCCCCTCTTTGCCGGACTAGCTCGATAAGCACGCTGCTTAATTGGCCTAGGCTTAGTCAAAACAATATCATGAGTGATAACAGATGTCTGGGATGGAATGTCCTTGAACAAACTTGGGAATTCATTAACAAGTTTCACAACATCATTACACTGGTCATCAGAAAGATGAGACAAGTACTGGGGAAAAGTCAACAACACTTCTGAATTACTCAATCTTGCTCCCTGTGGTGTTGCATTACGCATCACCAACCCCTCATCAGGAATGCTCACCACTGAGATGGAAGCAATTGGGGAGGTGTCGATCTTCACCTCATGGGCTGTGGATAACCCACTTTCATCCTCTCGGGAACGGTATGGCTTAATCATATTGACGTGACACACCCTGGTCCGTCTCCTGCGGTCCGGGGTCTTAATAACATAGTTCACGTCAGTGAGCCTTTTCTCTACAACATAAGGACCAGAAAATTTTGTGCTGAGTGTCGAACCAGGTGTAGGCAAGAGAATCAAAACTTTGTCACCTGGATGGAACAAGTGGGTTACTGTCTTCTGGTCATAGCGATGCTTCATCCTCACCTGTGAGGAGGTCAGGGCATCTTTAGCCAAGGAACAGGCTAGCTTGAGGCGATCCTTTAATTTTGTCACATACTCTGGAATACTTTTCACCTTCTTGTCAGGCACAACTAGCTGTTCTTTAAGGACTTTCAATGGACCCCGTACCTCATGTCCAAACACAAGCTGTGCAGGACTAAAACCTAGCGATTCCTGCACAGCCTCACGAGTGGCAAACATAACAAGGGGAATACTTTCATCCCAATCCCTC
The DNA here is from genome assembly GCF_963457635.1 of Microchirus variegatus. Lineage (NCBI taxonomy): Eukaryota > Metazoa > Chordata > Actinopteri > Pleuronectiformes > Soleidae > Microchirus > Microchirus variegatus. The sequence goes on from NC_139807.1 coordinate 24,416,147, forward strand.
TGTGATTCGAAGCAGTGCTTGCGTAACATGGATTTCATAGTCTGGTGAAACCTTTCAAGCGCCCCCTGGCTTTCAGGATGGTACGGACTAGACATCAAATGTTTAATGGATAATGTTTTGAGCACCCGGTCAAACACAGTAGATTTAAAATTGGTGCCCTGATCAGTCTGAATCACCTTCGGCAAACCATACACTGAAAAGAATTTTACCAAAGCCTTGGTGATCACTGGAGCTTTAATTTTCCGCAAAGGGATAGCCTCTGGAAACCTGGTGGTAGCACACATAACTGTAAGGAGAAACTGATTACCAGATTTCGTCTTGGGCAATGGCCCAACACAATCAACTATTACCCTCTCAAATGGTTCTCCGATTGCTGGAATTGGGCAGAGGGGAGCAGAAGGGATCACCTGATTTGGCTTCCCAGTTACTTGACACACATGACAAGTACGACAATAAAGAGCAACATCAGACTTAAGTCCAGGCCAAAAGAAATGCCTGAGAACTTTGTTATAGGTCTTAGTGACACCCATGTGCCCTGCCCAGGGATGGTCATGGGCCAAGGACAGTACCTGAGAGCGGTAGGACGTGGGAACTACAACTTGGAAAGTAGCGCTCCAGTCCTCATTCTCCAAATTACTGGTCCAATGTCGCATCAGCAGGCCATTATTGAGAATGTAGGCCATTTTCATACACTTTGCCTCGTCCCAACTAAGAACAGAAGAGAGACATTTTGCAAGTGTTTCATCTACCTGTTGCGCAGCAATGAACTCCTCTCGAGTGGCTGGCAATTTTAAAGACTCTGGACTAGGAAGAGTAGGGTGGATCTCAGGTTGACTTTTACACCTCGATACAACGGCCTCAGAATCCTGCTCTGCAAACAGAACAGAGTTAGACAAGTCAGGGCCATATTTCTTTGTGTAGGCCCTGGTAACCACACAAGCAGGAAAGACATGAGAATATCTCTGGCCGATGTTGTCCGACTCGGCGTCCAACCTAGGGCTGTCTAGTACTTCTGGAACTGGTGTAACTTTGCCTCCAGCGATGTCATTTCCCAGAATGAAATCAACACCTTTGACAGGCAAAACTGGGAGAACAGCAACCTTAAATAGTCCACTGACCAAGGGAGATTGAAAATAGACATAATGCAAAGGGGAAAGCACATAACCCATTTCAATACCCTGGACAACTACACTTGAGTGACATGAGGACTCAGATGATAGAGGTAAAATACCTTCTTTAATAAGGGACTGGGAGCCTCCTGTATCTCTCAGTATTGTAACTTGCTGCTGATCTTTTGGATCTTCAGTTAACGAAACATTGCCCTTAGAAACAAATGGTTTGAAGCATGCATCAACTTCATCAAGGGACAGTTGAGTATAGGAAGATGTAACACTTTTGATCAGACCCACTCCTTTTGGGGTGGTCAAGCTCGGAGAGAACTGTTGTTTACGTTTTAAAGCAAGACAATCAGCAACAATATGACCCTTCCTATGACAGTAGAAGCATTCACGTTCCTCCCGAGGAGGTGACGGTGGACAGTTAGGCTTCTCAGGAACAAGGTGTTTAGGTTCAGGTCTTACAGGACGCAGTACTGATGTTCTGTCTGGGCGATACGGAAACACAAACACATTTTTATGAGTCAATACAAATTCATCAGCCAACACAGCTGCTTTGGAAAGCGTGGCCACCTTTTGTTCATTTAAAAACACCACCATCTTTTCTGGTAGAGTGTTCTTAAAATCTTCTACAAGCATCAACTGACGAAGAGATTCAAAATCGTCACTAACCCCAGCAGCGGCACACCACTTATCAAAGAGGACACTTTTTTCACGTGTGAATTCAACAAAAGTTTGTCCACCTGATCGTCTATGGTTTCTAAACTTCTGCCTGTAGGCCTCTGGCACAAGCTCATAGGCACGCAAAATAGACTCCTTAAGCATGTCATATTGCAAACTTTCTTTTAATGAAAGAGATGACACAACCTCCTGAGCCTTACCAACCAATTTGCACTGAAGAAGAATAGGCCACATGTCTCGAGGCCAGTCTAGTGCAGTAGCAATCCTTTCAAAGGCATTAAAATAGGAATCTACCTCTGACTCCCGAAAAGTTGGCACTAATGCAATATGTTTACTTATGTCAAACGTTGGCTTGTGACTTTTTGCATGCAAGGGTTCAGAATTTTCAGTTGCATATTGAAGAGTCTGGCTAGAAGAGATTCTCAAGGCTTCAACTTCAAGCTGCCGTAACTTAATGTCTCTCTCAGTCTCTATCTCTAGTTTACGCACCTGAAATCTGAGGTCATAATCTGCTTTACGGACCAACTCCTTCTCCTGAGCAGCTAGCTGAAGTCGGGCTTAGCGAACCTTGAGTCTGGTATTCCCACTGGACCCACTGGACTCTGGGGAGAAAGGCTCAAAACGAGGCAGAGTTGCTGGCATAGCCTGGCTTTCCCCCATGTCCTGTGGAGGGGTGGCCTGTGTGTCAGATTCCCCTTTATCATCCAACCCAGAAACATTTGGTCCCTCATAAGCCTCATGCCTAGGCTGGGCTGAGCTAACCGTTAGGACATTTAAGTCAATTAACTTGTTCAGAATTATATTTTTAATTTCTTTTTTTAACATCATATTTTTTTACAGGGATTTCATAGTGTGCTGCAATACCCAATAAATCATCCTTTCGGCATGAATCTATCTTTTCAAAGCTAGGGTTATCAATGAAGTCTTGTAACTTTAAACTCATGCTGAAAATAATCCCACACAACAATGAACAACAAACTTTGATTATTTAGCTCAGGGAAGGAAAAGATCCCGGACGAGCCCCCATTTGTTACGTCCCAACTAACCCCTCATCAGGAAAGCAACACAACAACCAAAAGATCTGCAGGTCAACGTGGTGTGGAATTAAATTAAAGCTTTATTTCCAAATTCATCAAAAGGGTTCAACAAAAGTTTGTGAAACAGAAAATGGTGGGAGAAATGGGCTGAAGTGGTAGGAGCCAAATCATTGAAATCAAAAGAACAAAACAAGGCCTGACTACTCCTAACTTACAACACACAAAATCAAAAAACAAAGGCCTAACTTAATCATCTACAAAGAGTCTTTATCAAAAAATAATGTGGCACCAACCAATAAACCTAGTGTGCTTAACAGAAATATACCTACGTGATGTAAAAATGTAGGGTACCCAACTTACCTAATGCACCAAATCTACCCACCACAGAATCACAATGAGTCAAAACTAAAGTTCACAGACAGCAATCATGAGGGCAAGACAGAGAGAGCGAGATCCTGTCAGCAGGCCCTTATGACTTGGCCCAGTCCATCCCCGATTGGCCAACTCTTAATGGGGAACTGAGCTTCCCAGGTGGATGCCACTCAGGTTGTTAGCACCTGGGAAGAAAACAGAAAGGAGGGAAGGGGGGGAAAGCAGAAATGCACACACGCATCCACACTCCAGCCCTCTGGCTGGTTGGCACGTAACAGATTGATTTCTCTTTAGGCCAGTGGACTTGTTCTTTGGCAAAGTGTAACCTCTTCAGCACGTCGTTTTTTTTTAAACAGGGTCTTTGTGGGGGCTTCTTGCTGATAGATTAGCTTTACATAGGCTTCTTCTCATTGTCACAGTACTCATGGGTATTTCAGGCCATCTTTGATGACCCTGGAGCTGATCATTGGCTGAGTCTTTACCATTCTGGCTAGTCTTTGATCAATTTGAACGGTAGTCTTCCGTTTCCTTCCATGTCTCTGGTTTTGCTTTCTATTTTAAAGCATTGGAGATCGTTTTAGCCAAGGAAACTTTAATTTTATGCACATTTTTTATACCTTTTCCCCTCCAATCAACGTTTTTTTTTGTCAAAGTATGTTGTTCTTATAAACAATGTCTGCAACGACCCATTTTGCCAGTTTTTTCAGAGAGAAATGCATGTACATGTGCTGCCTTCATCCTTAAATAAGGGCCACCTCACAGAATTAATTTACTCACAAATTGAACTCCACACTGCTATTATTTTGAACACGGTCCTTTCAAGGAATTTGATATGTGACATGACTAGCCGTTCAAAGCACTTCATGATGTTGGTGTCACAGGGTAGTAGTCATTGAAGCAGGTTGGAGCGGATTTCTTCTGGACAGGTATGATGATGACAGCCTTGAAACAAGATGGAACAATGGCTTGCCTCAGAGAAGTGTTAAAGATGTCCGCAGTCCTTCAGCACACAACCAGGGACCTGTTGCTTTGAGTCTGATTGTGGGAAGTGGGTGCGGTCATCTGTGGGCAAGTGTTGTTTTGTGCATCAAAGCATGCAAAGAAGCTGTTCAGGTTGTTTAGCAGAGAGGTGCTGATCTCGCAGCTCTGTGGCACGGGGTTGTAGTCTGTGATGGCCTGAATTCCCTGCCATAGGCTCTGTGTCTCTTCTGTCCTTGTAGTGGGAGGTTACAGTATCTTGTGTGTAATCCTGTTTTGCTTTCCTGATACCGCGGGACAGGTTGGCTCTCGCTGTTCTCAGGCCAGGTTCATGCCTGGTTCTGACGGCGTCGTCTCTGGCCCTCAGCAGCCTGTGGACGTGCCCTGTCATCCAATGGCTTCCGATTAACCCAAGTGATGATGCTTTTTGTGTGGGTCACATCATCGATGCACTCAGTGATGTAAGAGATCACAGTGTCTGTGTATTCCTCAATGTCTGTATGGTTGTTGTAAGTGACTGCCTGCTGAACTATTTCCCAATCTGTTGTGTCAAAGCAGTCTTGAAGAGCAGAGGACGACCTGCTTCTGGGCCGGTTTGGTGATTTACACACTCTGTATGCTGGCCTTAGCATAACAGTGATGTGGCCAGAGAGTCTGATGTGGAGGAGGGGGGTGGCTTTGTATGCTCCTTTGTGGGTAATGTAGACCAGGTCCAAAATGTTATCCCCGTGTTGGGAAATCAACATGCTAATTAATTTCCCATAGACACGTCATGTCACTGGTTATTTGTTATGCACGTCCACTAAGGTGGATGTCTAGCAACCACTCAGAGGCTTGAAGTACAGACTTAACTTCTACACACACCATATACAGCAAGTTAACACAACCAACATTAGCAAAAAAAAGTTGGTCAAACAGAGTTTTAATGATTTAAACTCATTTCAAAACATATAAAGTCAGTATTTTAATGGTGTGTTCCAGTTGTAGTTCGAAAACAGAATTTATGAGTCGAGTGGGGTGCTCCTGTTGAAGGTGATGCAAATGGAACACATCATACAGCTAAAAAACCCCCACCATTTTTAATTTTAAAGCGATTATATGGGTAAACAGACATACTTGAGTGGTATACCGTCAATAATCACTCCTAAAAGTTACACACTAGACCTTTAAAACATTATTTTATTAAATATTTTAAATATTTAAATATGTATTGGGATTTTCAAAGCCACTAAACTAAATCATAAAAAAACAATCTCCAGTGCTACAGAGACTCGTCTATGGAGAACTTGGTCATGGCCACCTGTAGATCAGGAATTTCGTAGTGATGTGATCATGGTTTCCAGGTCATCCTGAAAAACAAAAAAAATAACAAATAGGCTCATGAAAATCTTAAATCAGACAACAAAATCAAGAAGTTATTTTGTTTGTTAGTACGCAGCCTCACCTTGAGCTTCTGATTCTCTTTCTGAAGGGTCTCTATTTCCTCTTCAAGCTCCTTCTCAATCTGTTCTCTATTTCCTTTCTCACTCTCTTGAATGGTGTCACATTTGGTCGTCAGCTCGCTCAGTTCCTTCCTCAGCTCTTCGATCTCTTGCACCAGGACGGGAATCTGGATACATAAAATGCAACATGACAACAACCTGTCAGAAGGTTCCACATGGGTAGGACTAACTGTAAAAAAGCACCATCCTGATTTCACAGTAAAATGGTGCTCTCTGCTGGACAACTTACAGAAAAACAGCCTATAGGTCAGTAGATTTGTATGAGGCAGACAGTCAGGAAAAAGTAGGGAAAGTAGGATGGAAGGAAGTCAAGAAAAAGATGGGAACAAGATGGAGGTAAGAGGGAGGAATGAATGACAGAGGTAACAATGATAGAAGGAGGCAAGAATACAAGAACAGAACCAAGATGGGATGTCAGGAGGAAGGTGTAGGAGTCTTCTACCTCCAGACAGTGACCGTTATGCAACATCTTGGATAAATGTTGCCTTAAAACTCCAAAGAACAAAAGAAGACAATGTAGAAACTCCGAAAACAACACAGAAGAGAACTCAGAAGAGAACTCAGAAGAGAACTCAGAAGACACTCAGAAAGCAACTCAGAAGACACTCAGAAGACACTCAGAAAACAACCCAGAGGACACTCAGAAGACACTCAGAAGAAACTTCACCTGTTTCTCCATTTGTTCCTTGTTCTTCTCAGCCAGCAGAGCTTTCCTCATCCCATAAGCCGTGCTTGTTTGATACAGTGTCTTGTAGGCAGCAATAGTCATTTGAATCTCATCTCTGATGCACGCGAGCAGTTGTCCTCTCTCCGTACACATGACAATCACCTGCCTGATGATCTCATCTAGGAAAAAAGTACAGGAGATATGAAGAAAGAAAAGTGTTATGTTTACATCGCAAATCAGCGGTGGGAACTTGGAGTTCACCTATGAGACGACAAAACCACGGCCACAAACACGTCTTGGGCTAGCCATTCAGTACATCAACATGCACAGTTTAATCAAACTAAGGCCGTAGTCTGACTGAGGCAAGAAATCGGACAACTTGCTGAGTCTGAGTATACAGTACATGTGGAGGAGAACATTACTGTTTGTTGTACTTTAAATGTACCGGTCATGTACGTCTGACTCCGCCCTCTATAAGCGAATGCGTATTTAATCTGTTTCATGTTAAGTTTTTTGTTGCAGAACAACAAACAGCGAACGGCGAGATGGGCAGTGAGATGGATCGTGCGGTGGTTGTTAATCTTGATACAGATTAGATGGAAGATGGCTCTTCTGGTAGCTGAGATAGGCACAGTACTCCCCCGAGACCCTCCGGTGGAGGATAAAGCAGTAGATAATGGATGGATGGCTCCTCTGGTTGCCCTGTTGTCTGAAGAAAGACGCAGATGCCGCAGTTCATGCGTTTGTCCTTCTACCTCCAAAGATTGAGGAAATGTTGGTGCATACACACAACACCATCCAGTCCGATTCCGGTCCGACTAAGCCTTTATATGCAGGGGTAATCGGACTATGAATCACATTATCCAGGTATGTTAGTCCTAAGACTAGCTCAACATTAATTGGACTAACATGTTGACATGACACGTTGACATTAAAGCTCACATAGAGTCCTGTTACACATATATGTTAGTTATGGAGGTCTACTTACATACATTAACTTGTTTTTATGGTCAAAAACCTCCTAGTTGCTGTAAACGAGCCGATAGAAATCCTCTTTTCTGACGGTGTTTCCCAGCCGTGAGATTTGAGACTCAAAGTGCCGGGACTAGTGCCCGGAGCAGGACGATCTGCTGTTCCGGAGAACCGGTGTTTACGTAACCGGACCAGGTTTTTTCAGAGATCTCGCTGAGCCCGAGATTACAATAAAACACAGCATTCTCAGCAGTGGCTGAACTTTTTGTTTAGAACCTTCAGGGCTTCTTAAACAAGATAAGGACGCAGATGCACACTAAAAAACAGCGTTAATTGGAACTTCCGGTCTAGGTCCGCTTTAATAAAATCAAATGATTGTCTTAGTCTGACTAACATCGGACTTTAACGTGCATGTAAATACACTGATTGTAGCAACATGTCCACAGATAAAAAGTGAACATTTCTACGTGTAGGACAGATTTACCGTGAAACAAATATAACAGAAATGCAATCCCAACATGGGGGTTGGTGAGGTTGCTCCCCCCCCCCCCCCACAAAAAGAAACAATATGACCTTTTACAACTACGGTGATCCCTAGCATGTCAGCGTTACACTCACCAAAGCACTGGGTGTAGAGCACCCTGCGGATCGGGCAGATGCCGACAGCGTGGGCCCTCTTGACCTGCAACTTCGAGTCCAGGAGATTCTTTAGGTTCACGACATCTGCAGTTCTTCCAGGTGCATTGGACACAGGCTGCACCCACCGCATGTTCCCCTTCATCCATGTCCTGCAACAGCAGAGGTTTATTTAATTATCGATTTATTGATTTATTATTATTATTATTATTATTAATATTATTATTATTATGTTTGTAAATGTTTACTTTCAAAAACCTTTAACCTGACTTTGTAGAGAACCATACCTGGGTGGCAGGTGGTTGTTCAGAATGTCCTCAGTGTTCTCTTTAAGAAGGTCATTGGGATCTGTCTTGGGTTTAGGCGGAACTTCAACAAACTTGACCGTGTGACCCTGCGGTGAAAAGCACGTGACACATGACATGTATAAGTGAAATCACAGCAACGACGGCAGTTTCCCAAAACATCTCAACATACATACATTTAAACAAGTCGAACAAGGGAATATTTTTCTGTTTTTTTGTTGTTGTGAAATAACAGGTCGCTACGTGATACTAGATTACGTTGTCTTACTGTTTGAACCTATTGATCGTCATTCACAACCCGGAACGTCAAAGGAATATTTCTATGCATTGGTGATCCTAGACAGGCTTGGATACATGTGAACAGGAATATAACTCGGATGTACGGCAAGTGGAAATAAATGTGCAAACCCTTCATATGACTTTCTCTTGCCCTCGTGATTGATGAATTAAAACAGTGCCTACGAGTCAAGCCCATTAGAACCTTACTATAGCTGAAGACTTTCAGTGGCTTTGGAATTAAGTGTACTTTGGCCACTTTTTGTTGTGAAATAACAAAAAAAGTGTTTTGTGGACAAAAACGGACATTTTGAGAACATCATCATTACCAAGTTTGGGAACCACTGATCAACATTTTTTGACATTTATGGACCAAACAAGTGCTCGATTAATTGAGAAAATAATATACAGATTCAACGATAAAAAAAACGAATAATAATAATAATAATAATAATAATAAAACAGTTGCAGCCCTATTCAATTTCTTGCTCAGTGTAACTGAGATTCCAAAATTGTTTGCCTTGTTATTCCCTTGCATTTGAATATTTTCTTAGATTATTTTATCGTATGAAAATGGTTAAAAATGAAATTTAAATGGTAAAAATCTATATGATAAATAATGATAATTGTCATATTATTATTAGAGTAATAAAAATGTATTATAATGAAAACAAACCCACTGCTATTGAGCCCTCAGGTTTGCCTACATGCTCGTATTTTCTTTTTTAAAAACACAAATGAATGAACTCACCCTCGTTGAAGTGAACTTGTTTTTGCCCACCAGACCAGGCCTCTTGTACTTCAGAAGGCTCTCGGTTTGATCGGGCGTGACCATGATGTTCAACAGTTCCTCTACTGTGCCGATGTATGCGTTGATGGAGGTCTGCACTACCACTGGATCCACTCGCTGTCGTCCTGCAGATGGCATCGGATTTGTCTTGTTTTAAGGGCGCGTGAATCTTCCATCAGTGACGCGTGAATGCGTCGCGCGGACACTTTCCTTTCATGTGGCGACACCGTCATATTTCTGGAACCAAATGAAGGCCCGCGCCCCCCACTCGCGACAGTTTACTCCCACCGCGATGTGGTCACATGGTACATGTATAGCCAGTAACCTTGTTTCACTGTTTTATATTCGGTTTTGTATATTTTTAAGTGGGGAACAGTCTTGCGGCCAGGGGTCCGTTTCTTAAGGGGAAAGTTAAGGGGAAATAAACTTGATGTGCAGTGCGACTGTTTTCACACTGGTTGTCTGTTTTTTGTGACACTTCTTGATGTGAAAACATTTTAGACATATTAGGTAAGACATTAACCTTGCATGACATCCACTGCTGTATTTGTGAAACTTTTATTTTATTTGTGAAAATGCTAAAGGGGAGATTTAACCGTTTTTGTTTTATACCCAGACCTCATTAGAACCGGTCTGGATCCAAAACTACTGTACCTAGACTTCTGAAATCTGGACTAGATTATCCTACAGACTCTGAAGATTCATAAAAACACACTCTCTGATTTATGAAACCTTTATTCTATTTGTGAAAATGCAATAAAGGCACATTTCAAAGTTTTTTCAGCATATAGACCACTTTGGACCAGGTCCTGATCCAAAACCACTGTACCTAGACTTCTAGATTTTTGTTAAAGTAATAGAATTTTTCTGAGAGGAAAACAAAAAAAACACAAGTCTGTATAGACTGTCCAACAAAGATTTATTCTCCAAAATATTTAGTACACTATTAACACAGAGAAGACGTATTTCTGTAAGTTTTTCTGAAATAAGTTCTCCAGAGGCCTGTGATCTCATGCAGCCAAAACCTGTAATCAGATCTCAAAGGAAGAAACATGAGTAAACAAAAAACAAACACCCAAAATCCAAAGCTGAACTTACTTTCTACTGCTGGATGCTTTTTAGCTATACTTACATCAGCTGTTGCTCAGGAGGCAGAGCAGGTCATCCAACCGGAAGGTTAGTGGTTCTATTCCCAACTCCTCCAGTCTGTGTTATCACATTGTAGTGTTCTGAGGCAAGACACTGAACACATTGCCTACTTGCCCCCAAATGGGTGTCTCATTGGGGGTGTGAATATAGTCTTGCTAAAAAGTCATACAATTTACTGAAATTATACTTTTATGAATTTTCATGAATATAATAAAGGTTTCAAGGTTTCACAAATCAGAGAGTGTGTTTTTATGAATCTTCAGGGTCTGTAGATTAATCTAGTTCAGATTTGAGAAGTCTAGGTACAGTGGTTTTGGATCAGGACCTGGTCCAAAGTGGTCTATATGCTGAGAAAACGTTGAAATTAGGGATGCACCGATTGCCATTTTTGGGACCGATTCAGATTTCCGATTTTTCAAGAAGTTTGACCTGCCGATTTTTTTTGAAATTGCTCCAAAATGATTTTGATTATTCCCTCTTAAAAAAACACACATATTCGAATATATTCTCACAGTATTTGCATCGCGCATCTGGTGTGCGTTGCATCCGCTGCATCTGGGGGCTTTCAATCAGCCAGACTGTCAGGTGATGACAGCATGACGTCAATAACAGGACAAACTAAAACAACCAGACATAACTACCTGTAGTTTATTTAAGTTTAAACATATTTCACAACATATACGTAAATTAACTAATGACCAAGAGCGCAGACTTCACTCTCTCGCACTCGCTCTCTCTCTCTCTCTCCCGCCCTTGCCAACAATGCCTCACGCTCTCTGCTCATACTGGTTTAAATGACAAACAAACAAATGCTGAGTGCTGATCAAAAGTTTTGTGTAAGTGATTTAAGGTCCCGACTCTTGTCCCAAATATGACAGGCTTCATTCAGTGATTGAAACAAATATTTAAACATTAATGAAACGTTTACATGCAGAGCGCCCACTCGCAAAGCAGACAGCAGCGCCGCGGCTGCACTGCGGTCAAGCCAGCCGCGTCTGCCTGGTCAAATCAGCCGCACGTATTTTTCTAGTGCGCGATTCTACTAACGTTTACGGTAATCATAATGAAACGGCACTGAAGAGCCGGGAGTGACTGTGAGTAGATAAAGTTCTATTTCATCCTTACTGACCGCCAGAGGCGGTGCTTAAAGCACTGGATATCTCCACCTCGCGCATGCGCATTTCGAGTACCTAATATCAAACATAGTCACTTGTGACCCTCCCCGTGACACCGGGAAGGCTATAACTTCCGGTGTCATCGGAGGCTCAGTTCCTTTAATCTTCTCGCTGCGCATGTACCGTCTTGCACTTTGTGCTGAGAGAAAAAAAAAAGGAAAACTTCGTTTACAGCTGGCCGCGTGCAGCTTCGCGACGACAGTCGGAGCTGCGGGGAACCCGTCCTCCAGAGGCTGTGGCCAGCTGATCATCTGAAACCTGATGACAGAAGAGAGTAGCAGGTTTGTGTCGGTGTTTGTTGGTGAAGGCAGCGTGTTCGCGCCCTCTCCCAGCGTTCGCTGTCCTCATTGCTCTCAATGTTTGGGTTATCGAGTTGGTGTGTTAGCCGTTAGCTTGCTCGGTTCTAAAACACCGCTCTGTGTATCTTACTGGGACGGTAGTGTTCTCGCTCCCGCCTCCAGTAACGCTATCATTTATTGTTTCTATTGGCAGCAGCGCTCACGCTCGGCCTGATTGATATGCTTTATCGCCGTAGTTATTGGTGACGGCGGTGTATTCGCTCGCCCGCTCCCAGCGCTCATAGCATTTTGATTTTGCGTTAGCGGTTTAATACTACCGCTTCAATTATTTAATTGGTCTTTACCTTACCGGTGATAGTAGTGTTTTCGCTCCCGCTCCCGGTAACGCTATAATTTGTTATTTCTGCTGGCGGCAGGGTTTGCGCTCCGCCTGTTTCTATACTTTGTCACCTCCGATTGCTGGTGAGGGCAGTGTGTTCGCTCCCGCTCCCAGCGCTTGTAGCGTTATTGATTTTGCAGAAGATTAGCGGTTTAAGACTACCGCTTTGATTATTTATTTGTTCTGTACCTTACCGGTGATAGTAGTGTTTTCGCTCCCGCTCCCGGTAACGCTATAATCTGTCATTTCTGTTGCGGCAGCGTGTGCGCTCCGCCTGTTTACTGTACTTGTCACCTCCGATTGCTGGTGAAGGCAGTGTGTTCGCTCCCGCTCCCAGTACTCGTTGCAGATATTGATTTGCGTTAGCGGTGCTAGGCTACCGCGTTATTTATTTATTTGACCATACCGGTGACGGTAGTGTTTTCGTTCCCGCTCCCGGTAACGCTATAACCTGGTTATATTCTGTTGGCGACAGCGTTTGCGTGTCTCCTCCGATTGCCTCTTGCCGTTGTTTAAAAAAACAACGCAGGCTTCCTTATATCTGTTCATTGTTGCTAGGCAGTGTGTTCGCTCCCATTCCCAGCAACGCTGCTTCGGCTGCCTTCTTGATGGCCCATCCTTGTGTCGCCTGTGCGGCTCCTCTTGTTCCCGAGGACGGTCACGACCACTGCCCTCCTTGCCTCGGTCTCGAGCATTTGAGGGAGGGCCTCACTGAAAGCGCCTGCATGAACTGTGGCCTCCTGCCCTGGGGGCTCAAGGTGGCTAGGGTGGCGGAGATGGAGCGGGCGATGACTGACGACCCTTCCACCTTAACCGGTCTCCCCCCACATCAACCCGACCGTTCTCGGCGTCGGCGTGAGGGAGCTGCGGTGGTAGGTGCCCCCCCCAAGAAAAAGGGGAGGGGCGGGCTGTCCTCCAAGGTGGACGGTTTGGCGGCTGACATGGAGCAGATGAAGTCGCTCCTCCTGGCCCTTCAGCCTGGGACTACTGGGGTGCTGGCTGGGCTACAGCCTGGCCCTCCCTCGGAGAATGCGCCTATGATTGATGATGCCTTATCACTGGCCGCTTCATCCGGTCTCTTCCATGAGGCTGTTACAGAGGACGATGCCTCCCGCACATTGGGGGAGGCCTCTTGCTCTTCTGTTCAGAGCTCTCTGCAGGGGACAGCAGACACTTCCATGGGGGCCATCATGCGTATGGCTCTTGCTCGCCTACAGCTTGACGTTCCGCAGACTGACTCGGCGCAGGCCAGCGCCTTCTTCAGGCGCAACCCTGCCCCGACCACTTTCACTGTTCCTCCTTCAGGGGAATACCTGAAGGAGCTTCATGCCTGTTGGAGGGACACGAGGGCACTTTCTCATTTAACCTCAGATGCCCGAACCTTAGCCGCCATGCAGGATGCAGCACAGGTTGGGCTGGGGCGTATGCCGTCCGTTGAGCCAGCCATTGCCTCCCTTATTTTGGCTCCTGATGAGGCCTTGAGGCCGGATGCCAGATGTCCCCGACCACAGTGCAGGGTCACAGACGACCTTCTTTCGAAGGCCTATGATGCGGCAGCACGTATGGGTCGTATTGGGAACTCCCTCTCCCATCTACTGCTGAGCCTGTCAACCTCTCTGCAACAGGCTCAAGTGGATCCTTCACTGCAGAGTCTAAGCGATGCCTCTTTACAGGCATTCGCTTTCATGTCGAGAGAGTTAGGACGGACAATGTCCACTCTTGTCCAGACTCGCCGCCAGGTTTGGCTTGCTCAGTCGCCCCTGTCTGAATCATGTAGGAAGGTTCTTCGTGCTGTGCCAGTGGAACCAGGGGATCTTTTTGGCCCAGCTGCCTTGGAAGCACTGGAGAGGGCGGCCCAGGCCACGCAGACCAGGCAGCGGCTTTCTGGCCTTCGCAGAAGAGTCTCCACTCCTAGCAGGTCTAGGGGCCCCGCTGCTGTTCCCCGGCAGCACTCTCAGCCACCTGCTGGTGGCCTACGGAGGTCTCAGCGGCCTGCTCAGCGGCCTGCTCAGCAACCTGCTGACGGGTTTCGGGCCCCTGAGCGCCTGCCGTCTTGGCAGCCTCGTGCGCCGCAGCCTATCCGCCGTCCCCCCAGAGCCTCCGGAGGCCGGGGGGGCAGGCGCTAGGGGTGCGGGGCCGGCCGTCGGATGTTTTTCCCATCAGCAGCTCAGTTACTGGGCTGCCTGTACTTCAGACCCGTGGGTGGTTTCCACCTTGACCCGGGGGTACGAATTGCAGTTCCGACGCCGGCCCCTAGCCTTCGGCCGGGTCAATATGACTGTCGTCAGCGACCCGGCGAAGGCCTTAGCTCTAAGTCAGGAGTTGTCTGCCCTCCTGGCCAAGGGCGCAATCAAACCAGTGGACCCTCTGCTACGTCCCGGGGGGCTCTACTCAAGGTACTTTCTTGTGGCGAAGAAAGATGGCGGATTCCGTCCCATTCTCGACCTGAGGGGACTCAACAGGTTCCTGAAGGTTCTGCCTTTTCATATGCTGACTGTGTCAGACACGCTTCGTGTGGTTGCCAGGGGAGAGTGGTTCACCACTGTCGACCTGAGGGACGCATACTTCCATGTCCCAATTGCATTGCACCACCGGCACTTCCTCAGGTTTGCCTTCCGCGGACAGCATTTTCAGTTCAGGGTACTTCCCTTTGGTCTCTCCCTTTCCCCGAGAGTTTTCACCAGGGTTGTAGCAGCAGCTCTGGCACCCCTGCAGAAGCAGGGCATGAAGGTCCTGCCGTATTTGGACGACTGGCTGGTATGCGCACCGTCCCGACCCCAGGTGGCTCAGGATACAGCCTGGCTAATTATGCACGTGGGCCGGCTGGGCCTGAACGTGAATTTTCAAAAAAGCGGCCTGGACCCATCCCAACGGGTCATATACTTGGGGATGGTTCTGGACTCGGTAGCCATGATGGCACCTCGGCGTGTGGACGATATCCTCCTCCGCCTTCCCCTCTTCAGGGTTGGCAGGATGGTGCCGTTTATTCAGTTCCTCCGGCTCTTGGGAAAGCTGACCGCTGCTTCGTCTGTCGTTCCCTTGGGCTTGCTGTCTCTGCGCCCTCTTCAAATGTGGCTGAACAACCTCCACTTGGACCCCAAGTGGCACGGTTACCGGAAGGTCAGGGTGTCTCGGCGGTGCCTCTCTCTGTCCCCATGGGGACAGAGGGAGTTTCTGTCTATGGGCGTACCGATGGGAACTATTCCATCCCGCCGGGAGGTGGTCACAACCGACGCCTGCCTCTCGGGGTGGGGCGCGGTGTGGCAGGGCAGGACTGTCCAGGGTCGGTGGCCGGCCCAGCACCACATGCACATCAATGCACTGGAGCTCCAAGCTGTGCAACTGGCACTCGTTCACTTTCTGCCTCAACTGGAAGGCAAACATGTGCTTGTTCGATCGGACAACAGGTCCACAGTTGCCCAGATCAACCACCAGGGGGGCACCCGGTCTGCACAACTACTCCGGCTATCTCGGAGTCTGTTGACTTGGGCATATCCCCGCCTGGCCAGTTTGCGAGCAGTCTTCATTCCGGGGGAACAGAACCAGGTCGCAGATTTTCTGTCGCGACAAAAGCTCCCACCGGGGGAGTGGCAGCTCCACCCGCAGGTGGTGGAGATGATATGGGGTCTTTTTGGCAGGGCGGAAGTGGACCTCTTCGCCTCGGCGGAGTCGGCACATTGCCCCCTCTGGTTCTCCTGGATGGAGGTGACCAGCCCCCTCGGCCAGGACGCTTTGGCTCACGATTGGCCGCAGAGACCACTGTATGCTTTCCCGCCACTGCCCCTGATTCTTCCTACGCTCCAGCGGGTGCTTTTGCAGGGCCACAGACTCCTTCTGGTGGCCCCCTTTTGGCCAGGGAGACTCTGGTTTCCACTGCTGCGCAGCCTCTGCTGCAGCTCCCCATGGCGCCTCCCCTGCAGGAAGGACCTCCTTTCGCAGCGGCGGGGTCAGATTTGGCATCCGGATCCCGGTCGCCTCCAGCTCTGGGTTTGGCCGCTTCAGGGCCCGACCCTCTACTGAGGGAATGTACTGTGGGAGTCAGGGGTACTATTCTGAACGCCAGGGCCCCATCTACCCGGGTTCAGTATGAGAACAGGTGGAAGCTGTTCTCTGACTGGTGCAGGGATAAGACAGAAGACCCAGTGCGTTGCTCTGTGGCGACTGTTCTTGAGTTTCTGCAGTCTCTGCTGGATCGTGGTCGTTCTCATTCCACTTTGAGAGTCTATACAGCTGCTATTTCTTCCAGACATGAAATGGTCGAGGGTTCTACAGTAGGGTGCCACAGACTGGTGTCCCTCTTCCTTAAAGGGACACTGAGGCTGCGTCCTCCAAGGACCCTGAGGGCTCCAGCATGGGACTTGCCCCTGGTGCTGGAGGCCATGCGGTCACCTCCCTTTGAGCCTCTGACCCAAGTGGAGCTGAAATGGCTTTCTATGAAGGCTGCTTTTCTGCTCGCCATTACCTCCGCGAAGAGGGTCGGGGAGTTACATGCCCTGTCAGTGGCTGATACCTGCCTGCGATGGAACCCTGATGGTTCAGGTGTGGTCCTGTGGCCGAATGTGGCGTTCCTGCCCAAGGTGCTTTCACGTACGCATCTCAACCAGCCTATTCAGCTCGCACGCTTTGGCTCCCTGTCTGAGGAGGGTAGGTCGGAGCTGCTATGCCTGGTCCGGGCACTAGAAGCTTATGTTGCTGCTACGGCCGGTATACGGCGGTCGGAGCAGCTGTTTGTGTGTCATAGTGGCCCTAACAGAGGTTGTGCACTTTCCAAACAGAGGCTGTCCCACTGGGTTGTCGATGCCATCATGCAAGCCTATAAGGCCAGTGGCTGCCCCCCGCCATCCGGGGTGAGGTGCCACTCCACCAGAAGTGTCTCTACATCATGGGCGGCGCTGAGAGGGGTGCCCTTGGAGTCAATCTGTGCTGCGGCATCATGGACGTCGCCTGGCACATTTGCACGGTTTTATCGCGTCAACGTCGCTGCTCCCCATCCGATGGATGTGATCCTACGTCCGAGCTCTACTGTCTCTGATGAGTGAGGTGGGTGTCGGATTCTTTGTGACCTTGTTGGTATGAGTCATCCAGTGCTTTAAGCACCGCCTCTGGCGGTCAGTAAGGATGAAATAGAACGAAAGTTACGAATGTAACTACGGTTCTATGAATCCTGGATGACCGCCAGAGCATCCAGTCACTCAGAATCCTTGTGTTCTCGCGAGAAGATTCTGGGAACTGAGCCTCCGATGACACCGGAAGTTATAGCCTTCCCGGTGTCACGGGGAGGGTCACAAGTGACTATGTTGATATTAGGTACTCGAAATGCGCATGCGCGAGGTGGAGATATCCAGTGCTTTAAGCACCGCCTCTGGCGGTCATCCAGGATTCATAGAACCGTAGTTACATTCGTAACTTTCGATTTATACTGCTGGACTGAGTAGCATCCAGCTGCAGCCCGGGAACAACACCCCGGCGTTATGGAATTTTTTTTTTTTTTAGTTTTTATTTATTTAATTTTAACTTTGTTTACACCCCGAAACAGAGGATTCCGCCAGAAAACTCAAAGAAGAAGAACAAATGAAGAGAACACTAGAAAATAGTGACCTAAATACTCCCCAGACTACGTGCAAGCATTATATGAAGTACTTTTACTGTGTACCTTTAAACTAATCCTGCCAAAATCCCTAACAGTGGACAAGACAAAGTCGATTTCTTCGAAATTTGTCATGGAATAAAAAGCTTATTTCCCATAAGTAGTCCAAGATTCATAAACTACTGAATTAAGTACCTCCTAGATTACCTGCATGAATAATATCAAGTACTTTTACTGTGTAATTTTTGAGTAATCCTCTGTCAAAATCCCTAACACAGGAGATGATTAAGTCTATTTCTCCCAGCTTTGACATGGAATAAAATGCTTATTTCCCATAATTAGTCCAAGATTCATACACTACTGAATTAAGTACCTCCTAGACTACCAACATGAATAATTTCAAGTACTTTTACTGTGTACTTTTTGAGTAATCCTCTGTCAAAATCCCTAACACAGGAGATGATTAAGTCTATTTCTCCCAGCGTTGACATGGAATATAAAGCTTATTTCCCATAAGTATTCCAAGATTCATACACTATTAAAGTTAGTACTTCCTAGACTACCTGCATGAATAATATGAAGTACTTTTACTGTGTACTTTTTGAGTAATCCTCTGTCAAAATCCTTTACAGAGTACACGATTAAGTCGATTTCACCCAACTTTGACATGGAATAAAAAGCTTATTTCCCATACGTAGTCCAACACTCATACACTATTGAACTAAGTACTTCCTAGACTACCTGCATGAATAATATCAAGTACTTTTACTGTGTACTTTTTGAATAATCCTCTGTCAAAATCCTTTACAGAGTACACAATTAAGTCGATTTCACCCAACTTTGACATGGAATAAAAAGCTTATTTCCCATAAGTAGTCCAACACTCATACACTATTGAACTAAGTACTTCCTAGACTACCTGCATGAATAATATTAAGTACTTTTACTGTGTAATTTTTGAGTAATCCTCTGTCAAAATACCTAACAAGGTACACGATTAAGTCGATTTCGCCCAACTTTGACATGGAATAAAAAGCTTATTTCCCATAAGTAGTCCAAGATTCATACACTATTGAACTAAGTAGTTCCTAGACTATCTACGTGAATAATATGAAGTACTTTTACTGTGTACTTTTTGAGTAATCCTCTGTCCAAATCCCTAACACAGGACAAGATTAAGTCGATTTCTCTTTGTCACCTCTCTGGAAGACATTTTTAGGTTCTGATTGAGCACAACGGAGCTTCGACGACACGGGATGTTAATTGTACAAAGAAGAAATACGAAGTTTAGAGATGCCAACTAATGAAAACAAACATCCCGTGTCGTCCAGAGAGGTGACGACATGGGTTAATTGACATAAACGTGCTGATTTATCGTGTCAGACAACCAACCGGTATTGCCGAGAGGAAAAAGCCAAAAAAAAGCAAAACACTGACAAACACGATGACAAAAAACGCTGAGATTGGCACAGCGACGCTCCGGTGGAGGATCAAGCGTTCTGTGATGGATGGAATAAGTAATGGTTGAGCAGATTATATGTAATATTGTCCTCTGTTAAGGAGTTTTGACAGCAGATAACTCAAAAGTATTGATATGATATTATTCATGCAGGTAGGAAGTACTAACTTCAATAGTGTATGAATCTTGGACTACTTATGGGAAATAAGCATTTTATTCCATGTCAAAGCTGGGAGAAATAGACTTAATCATCTCCTGTGTTAGGGATTTTGACAGAGGATTACTCAAAAAGTACACAGTAAAAGTACTTGATATTATTCATGCAGGTAATCTTGGAAGTACTGAGTTCAGTGGTGTATGAATATTGGACTACTTATGGGAATTAAGCGTTTTATTCCATGTCAAATTTGGGCGAAATTGACTTAATTGTGTACTCAGTTAGGTATTTTGACAGAGGATTACTCAAAAAGTACAGAGTAAAAGTACTTGATATTATTCATGTAGGTAGTCTAGGAGGTACTTAATTCAGTCGTGTATGAATCTTGGACTACTTATGGGAAATAAGCTTTTTATTCCATGACAAAGACAAAAAAAAACGTCCATAACGCTGGTGTGTTGTTCCTGGTTGTTGCTCTCCGGGGCTGCACTACACGCTGTCACTCCCAGCTCTTCAGTGCCGTTTCATTACGCTTACCGTAAACGTTAGTAGATTCGCGCACTAGAAAAAAACGTGCGGCTCATTTGACCAGGCAAACGCGAACCACGGCTGGCTTGACCGCAGTGCGGCTGCGCGGATGTTGTGTAATCAAATACACCGGTATGGCTGTATATTGAAAATTTATATCATAATGGAAAAAAAAAACCGGTATTCGGTGTGAACCGGTATACCGCCCAGCCCTACACTCTACTACATGTGGGTGTAGCCGCGCGCACGTGTGTTGCTGATGTGCATTTGACCGGCTTATTAAAATCGGAATATTTCTGACTGACCGGCCGGTCGCTGATTGGGGCCGATCACATGAAAATCGGCCAGTTCCGGTCACTGGCCGATTAATCGGTGCATCCCTAGTTGAAATGTACCTTTATTGGTTGAACAATCACCTCTCATTGCAGCCCCAGATACCCTTATATTGTCCCTGCAGAATGATACACATTGCTTGAGTGGTGGTGGCGCAAGGTCATGGGTCAATTTGTACATCAGGCACATGTCAGAGAACCAAAGAAAACTGTCAAATGTTAACAGGTTATGCTTTTTTTTTATAATGGTACAGTGATGGTAATTTCTTATTTTCTTTTATCAAAAACGTTCACAGCCTGTTTGTAAACAGTATACAAGGGTTTCAGAGTAGTCACACCTGCCTGGGACCAACTTGTAGAACAGTAGGACAAATGTGAAAGGATCATTGAATGCATAAACAATTGAACAGCATGTGTTGGTAATTGGTGTGTAATATGTCTAAAATAAGTCAAACTAACTCTGACATTTCTGGATATCTTTTTAATATGCTTTTTAAAATTTAGCTTCAAATCAATGATTATGCCCATATATTTAAAGTTGTCAACAATTGTGATCACCTCTCCTTTGACAAAGACAGGTTGTTGCTGTGCATTTCTCTTGTTGGAGAAATACACACCAACAGTTTTGCTGACATTGAGAGTCAGACAGCTACTAGTAAGTTTAGCACTGCAGTGAGTTTTGATGCAGCCTGTGCTCTATTTTTGGCATGTGTATAGATGACTGTATCGTCCGCATACATTTGGATATGGACGTCTGGGCAAATCAGAGGCAGGTCGTTAATATATAAACTAAATAAAATTGGTCCTAAAATTGATCCCTGTGGGACTCCAATAGTACTATTCACAAAGGAAGAGCATGCATCATTAATTCTGGTGCACTGCTTTCTTGAATTTAAATAAGACTCCATCCAAGTCAGAGCATTAGAAGAAAAATTAAACTTTGACAACTTTGACAACAAAACATTATGATTTAGAGTGTCTAAAGCTTTTTTTAAATCAAGGAAAACAGCACCAACAACACCTCCATTATCAAGGCTGGATTTAATTTGCTCAATAAAATAGCAGCTTGCTGTTTCTGTTGATGATATTTCCTAAAACAAAATTGCATAGGGTGCAATGGAAAATGGCCTTGATTTAGATGGTCCATCAACTGGTCACACACTAACCTTTCAGTTACTTTAGAGATGACAGGAAGTATACTTATAGGTCTGTAGTTGGTAACATCAGTAACAACACCAGCCTTAAAAACTATCACTGTTATCACTGCTGACTTCCAGGCCATGGGGAAAAAAACTATGTTTAATAGACAGGTTGACCAGATGTGTGATTGAGTGGAGAGGATGTCTTTATACTTCCTCACACATGCATACAATCAATCAAAAACATCTTTTGCCTTAGAGTTCTTAAACTGGCCCATAGTTTTAATTATAGAGGGCTCATTCACTTCAGATATGTTAAAAAGTGGGAGATTATCATTTGGGGGTGTAATGTTCTTCTCTCTGGGGCCAAATCCTTTCGCTAAGTCTTGCACAGAATCGATAAAATAAGTATTAAACACAGAAGAGATTTTGTCTTGAGTTAAGGTGCCCTGTACTTGTAGTTCAATCCCTTTATATTTATTGTTGTTATGATCCTTTTTTAAGACCATGTTAATGTTTTTCCAGGTTCGTCTGCTGTTTCCTTTAGAGTCATTGATAATATCGATAAAGAAATTTGCTATTGGCTTTCTCAATTCCCTTACAACTTTATTCCGTAATAGATTCTCCTATCGTGGGCTAACCCAGACTTAATTGCAGTTTTAAATGCATAATCCATCTGCCTCATTAAGGCCCACACTTGTTCATTAAGCCAGGGAGTAAGTGATATTTTTACTGAATTCACTTTGAACTCTGTTAATCATAGTCATTAAGCTCTCAGAAGTATCGTCCAGGTTATCTGTGGAAAGGAACTCACTCCAGGAGAGTTTTATGAATTGGCTTTCAAAGTCATTGATAAGCCTCTTTGGTATGATGTTAAATACCTTTTTACTTCCCTGTTGATACTTAAACCTTTGTTTTGTTAATTTCCTTGATATTAATGTCAAATTGTGATCTGATAACCCAGTCAGAAAATTAAATGTTTTAATTATTCTTTCTGCCTTGTTGCTGAATATTAGATCAATCTGTGTTTGGGATGATGGGGTGATTCTGGTGGGGCCTTGTATTAATTGTGTAAGATCAAATTGGCTTGTAATGTCTTTGAGTTTTTTCCTTTTTGATTGCTCCATCAAGTTTATATTGAAATCACCTAGCAGAATTAGTTCATTATTTCTGTCAAATTCTCTCAAGTTGTTCCTTAAGTATTCATAAAAATTACAATTTGATGAAGGCAGTCTGTATAAACAAATAACAGTAAAAGACGTAGAGGTAGATAGGATGATTCATACTGCCATACATTCCATATCTATACAGTTCAGTTCAATTTCCTTGAAGTTAATGTGGTCTTTGACATACATCAATAGCCCGCCTCCTCTGCCAGCCTTTCTATCTTTTCTAAAAATATTATAACCAGGTACAATATCTGCTGTGTCAGGTGATGTGTCCGTCAGCCATGATTCTGATAAACAGAGAAAATCGAGATTTGAATCCATGAGCAGTTTTTCTAGTTGATCCGTTTTTGTTCCGGATCCGGATGTTTAAAGCTCACATAGAGTGGTCCTGTTGCACATATATGTTAGTTATGGAGGTCTACTTACATACATTAACTTGTTTTTATGGTCAAAAACCTCCTAGTTGCTGTAAACGAGCCGATAGAAATCCTCTTTTCTGACGCTGTTTCCCAGCCGCGAGAGTCTTGTGATTGGCCAGTACCCGGAAGTGACATATTCAGCACCCGCTCTCAGAAGCGCAGCTCCCCCCTCTGGAACGGTGGATGCACTGCTACTCATTATCAAAACATTGTTTTAACAATGTTTAAAAATAGCTTCTTCACGACTCCCCGCCTCAGTCCCTTTTATGACCTTGACCCGGAGTCAGACCCAGAGTCAGAAGACACTGTCACTCGTGAAACACAACAGACGTTATTCTTCTTCTGCGGTTCAATGTACGCAACCGGATGTGCCCGGACTAGTGCCCGGAGCAGGAGGATCTGCTGTTCAGGAGAACCGGTGTTTACGTAACCGGACCAGGTTTTTTCAGAGATCTCGCTGAGCCCGAGATTACAATAAAACACAGCGTTCTCAGCAGTGGCTGAACTGTTCGTTTAGAACCGTCAGGGCTTCTTAAACAAGGTAAGGACACAGATACACACTAAAAAACAGCGATAATTGGAACTTCCGGTCTAGGTCCGCTTTAAATGCCCCCAGAGTAGTCCCTTGGGCTTTGCGTGCGGTTCCCATAGAACTTTCGCATGGTTGGTTGTTTGAAGGAACAGAAAGTTGCGCTGTTTGTGATTGGGAATTTTACTACACACGGTGGGCATAGCTGGGAGCACTCCAATCACATTTGTCGATGTGACAGACATTTTCGAAGACAGTGGATAATTGTCACTTCGCTGCAGCAACGCAACTTGACCGGCTCGCGCAGCGTGTCTGTTGTGTTGTTTCCGGTCTATCTAGATCCGGTGTGGTGTTGTAGTTGTTCTGACGTTACTAGTTTATGCAACAGCTGGTGAAAAAAACTACAAAGTTTGCTCGTCAAAAAGAGAGTTAATCGTGCAATGAAAAAATTGACGCTGTTAAAATGGGTTCGCGTTAACGCGTTAATTAACGTGTTTGACTGACAGCACTAGTTAATATGCATTAATATTTGTCCTCTTATGTTTGTGTTGTATACTGTATGCATACAAGCTTGCTGGGAGGCATCCATTCATTTGTCTTTTCATTTGTGTATGGATTTGTCCTGCATTCATTTCAATGTGCAGACATGTGGATATAATACAGACCTTTGAATGTGCATTTATTCTTATGTTCTATAATATGCTTTGAATTTGTGCTTTCTGTCTTGTAGAGACAGAGTTCAGATTTGAAAGGAGCTGATTTACTTGCTTTGATTTATCCTTATTCAATAAAGCAACATAGTGTTACTCTTTGATTTGTATTTATATGGTGTGTATATATATGTATATATATACAATTATTATTAATATTTTTTAATTAATTATGATGATGATCACACATGTTTAGATAATGACAGTGGGTATAGTTGAATGTGAAAACATAGTGTAGTGGGCAGTGGAATAACTATTAGTTTCCATTTGTGGTGACTGCTGGCTGAGATGAGGGATGAGATTTAATAAATCCTGGAACTTAGCCTGCTCCAGACCAGGCTAAGGCCACAGGATAAATCTCCATGGTAACTTATGTCATGACATATCCTGCTTTCCCCTATCCTGCTTAATACATAGCCCAGCTTAATCCCTTATCCTAGTTTTGTGCAACGAGCCTCTGGACATGAAACTGAATTCTGTCTCAAGACATAAAACAAACAAACCAACCAACCAAATAATCCTTGTGTATAACACCAACACTTTCGCAGTATTGGACAGTTTTGTATAAAGTACCTTAAAGCGAGACTTGAGTTAAAGTGCAAGTATCCTACCAGAAAATGACTTTGGTAGAAGTTGGTAGTTACAATTGAGTAAAAGTTTTAAAGGGGACATATTATGCAAAATAAACTTTTTAATCATTTAAATCCTTATATTTGGGAAAAAAGATGACTCACTCATGTTTGTGTGGTCCTCCTCAGTCTAAGTACAGGAGATAAAACAATCAATGTTGACTCCTGCACTCAGTGGGACATCATAATGCGCTAAATTCCTGGAATTGTTATCTCGCGGAGCTCTGCTTTTGCTATGTTTACACTATACATGTATTTTTAAAAACTGAGACTTTCCCCTTCGTTTGTGCCTTTCATTTACAGACAAACAGCGATTTTGCCTCTGAAAACGATTATTTCTAAATTTCTAATCTAGATCTAAAAGATTTAGGAAAACTCCCGTTTTCACATACGCATGTAAACTGAGAAAAACGGAGAAAACCAGTTTTAGGCAATCTACACTCCAAAAAAGTCTAAAAGTTATGACAGCTCTGGACAGCATATCTGTGCGGGTTAATATAAACGGAAACTTTTTTGAAAATTATGACGTATGCACAAAGTTATTTTGGAAAACGGAGGGAGGAAAATATCCCTTTATAAAAATATCCAGCGAGTGTAAACAGCCCGTGTCTGTAAAACACATAAGAGTGCTGAAGAGGGCAGCGGTATCCGAAAACCGGAAGTCCACAAAGTCCGCAAAAAGTTATTCTCTTGGCTCCACAGTGCAGCACAGAGTCCTACACAAACTTCCAGCCTCAGAGGATTTATCTGTCCAGTGGATACATGTTATATATGACAGCAATGTGCCTGCTGGAGCCTACAAATGATCACTTTGCCAAATGCTAACTGCTGTTTGCTCCCAGTAGCCTCTGTGGCTGATGTCATGTCCTGTCTGTTAAGTTTTTTTTTTTGGTTTTTTTTAAAAGGTGGACCTAAAGAGATACTACTAAACAAAACGTTCTGAACAGGGCTGTTTTGGTGGGTGACTGAACTGCTGTAGTGCTTCATCCTTATGGTATTTTGACCAAAGCTCATGTTCATTAGGACACCAGGGAACTAGGTTAACTTGCAGAAATAGGGTATAATATGACCCCTATAAAGTTTGACATTTACTGTACCTACTTTTGAGTTCAGATTGAGCCATGGTGGATCAGTGGTAGGGCGAGTTGTCTTTCAACTGGAAGGTGATAAATCATTGGTTAAGAAGCTACTTAAAGTTTAGGTTACAATATGTAAAAGTGTAATAACATTAAAATCCCTCCATGTAGATGTAAATATCCAAAAGCATTGTGATTTGGTACAAAACATGTGATCTGTTTAAAACAAGATAATGTTTGCATGTACTGAACTGTTCACGTGTGCTGTCCTAAATGTCATATTGTTTGTGGGAAATACCTACAAAACAAATAGAGCACAGAGCATCACAGGAAGGCATTCCTAACTGTGGTCAGTGGACTCAACAACTCCTCCCTCCATTAATGTTTGACATCTATGTTGGGATCTGTGCATATTAATTAAATTACCGGTACAACAACATATTTATGTGCCATCACTCAAAGTACAACTATCTCTAGATTATTCAGTCATTACTGTATTTACATCTCTCTTGTAGATATTTTACATGTTGACATGTAACATAGGAATGTATACGTTTTATCATTACGTTCAATCTCATTCTATTAAGTTTTTATTATTATTCCTATACATTGTATGTATATCCTTTCATGAATTTCCCCAGTGGGATCAATAAGTATTCTGATTCTAGATACAGATTACCTTATAGATAACCCTAACCCTAACCCTAGAATCATCAATAAGACTTGTCACCATGTTTTTCATAATGTCTCTCTTGTAAGTTTCAAAATAATGTGTCTCTGAGAATGTAGACATATTATTAGAGTTGTGAACAGAAGCCTATCTACCTGTATGCAAAGTATATTTAGAATTAAAATATTCCAAATTCTGAATATATTTGTGCTGAAAGAAGATATAAAAAATTATCACAATACTTGTGAATTTTGAGAAGGTGAAAGCATTTAATCTCAGACCTTCCACGAAAAGAAGAACAGAAATAAGTAAATACGTTATTAATGATAACAAGAATAATGTATAATTGGACAATTCATGTTTATTTTATTTTTACAAGAGCTAGTGTTCTAGAAGATATGAGAATTTAAATATTTTGATTTCTAATGTAATACAATGGTTAGTATTTGTTTGAAGTATTTGTTTGGGATGGAGTTGCTAGATAGTTCAAAAGATATGTCTAGAACTATTAAATGCACTCTGTGTCATGGTTAACAGATCTTAATCTACAAATCTATCTTCCATTGTCCTTACTCCATGACACGTACTTCTCCGACTGCGTATGCGTTATCCGACTGCGTCACCACGGGAACGCCTCGAGCCTTCATACTTCTGCGTCGTGTTGACGGATGCGCGCTGCGGTTTCCCGCCCGATCGGTGGGGGTCGCTGAGCAAGGTTGTTGTGCTTCTGGCTGCAGTGAGCAGTGGCGTCGAGGGAGAAGGACTGTTGTTGTTGAAACGGTGGCCGTTTCTCACTTTTCTGTGTGACGGAACGCAGTTTTGGGATAATTTGAGGCGAGAAATTGGCCATTTAGAGTCTAAGCATCTGCTGTGTGTGTTAAGATATGACGTATTTATAGTTTGGCAGTGACGTTCTCGGTGGTGGTCGGCTCCGCCCTCTGTGGACGCTCGGTGCTCGCGGTGAGCCGGCACAGAGCAGTGCTATCTCGGCCTGTCCTGAGGACCGGTCGCGGCCCTTGTCGTCTCCGTTGTCCCTTGACGGGGTGACGGACACTTAAAAAAAAAAAATATTGCGTGCAGTCGGAGACGATACAGAGCACTTTACGCAGAAATATAAATTGGGCTTGTTCCTGAAACGATTGAAAGATGAAGTCACTTTGTTGACAATGGTAAACTGAAGGATTGTTAGGGATTGTTATTACAGGCCATTTGTCGTGGGCCTGTGAATTCTACTGTGTTTGAGTAGAAACAGTAACATGAGTTAACAGAGATTTCTTGTCCTTCATTCAGGTTTCAGGGTTCCATGGGTAAATTAATCGTCCAAAATAGTAACTAAAGTAACATAATTGTTGAAGGTTTTAGTGATGTTTGTCATTTTGGAATTTAAACTGTGACCATGTTTATTGACAAGTATATAGATGAAGTTTCTTTAATTTGATTAGATTTGCTTAGTTTAGATGGGGAAAACTATTTGTGTTATAACATTGTTTTAATCAGTTTAGTTTGCCAAAGAGGGTTGACATAGGGATATTGAGGAGGGTGAGAGGAGGATGTTGTGCCATCAATCATGGACAACCCCTCTCACCCCCTACATAATACTGTGGGGGTCTTGACCGCCTGTGGCCACCTCCACGTGCACTACTCCAACACTACTACCTCCATCATCTGTGCCTATGTGTACATCAGTGCTTTATCCTGTGCAATAGCCAAAAGTATTACTTTTGTCTTACTGAGTCTGTAAACATTTATTTACGCATTTACCGGCAACATGCAATATCTCTATACATATTTCACTGTATTCAGTGTCCATATTAATATATATGATTTCTTTATTTTCGTATAAAAATGCATCTGTTTTACATTTCTTTAAACCCTTGCCCCTTGTTATTGTGTTTTGTACTTTTGCTGTCTGCACACATTTGTCTTAACTGTTTTTTAGCAGCTATGACAAGTGAGTTTCCCCTTTTGGGGATAAATAATGTTTATCTTATCTTAGGAGTATTAAAAGAGATGTAAACTAACTGAAATGTTTTTTTGGGATTTTGACTTAGACTGAAGTTAAAGAATATTTTGAATCAGATCCTCTTTCACATAGGATCAATTCACTGAACTTTAACTTTCATATCTGCTGGGTTAATGATTTTAAATTACATTCCAAAGTTATATTAATTTTAAGTTGACGGATATTTCATCTGTTTGGTGTTTCTCTGAGTTAAAGGGGGACTGATTAGATGGATGGGAAGAACAGGTAAAAAAGCACTTGTCGAGTCTTGGAGACTCATGGGACCAGCTCCAGAGTCTTGGAGACTGAGCTAAATTGGAGTGTAAGCCCTGTGACTTATTTCATTTTCACATCCCGGACTAATAAGGGAGAGCAAACAGGACAGATGAAACTGTCTGCTTGATTTTAAATTGTTTGTTTTGAATTGTTTGAATTTCTATAACTTCTTTGAATTGATTCGGTTTGGATTTCCGATGTATTTCCTTGCCTCTGTAAAGAACTATAAATTGCCAGTTCATAGTGCTTTACTATGAATGCCAATTAGAGTGATAGATGTTTTTTGTATTGAAGTGGTCGGTAGGTTACCATGAAGTTCAGAAAATGTACCAATAACCTAATTTTGAGGTTATATTTCTTGTTGTGCTAATGATTGAGAAATGTTATTTACATTCCTAGACAATTAACAATGTGTGTTGATTAGATCACTAATCTTTGGGTCTTTAACCTTATGCTTTCATATTGTGCTTTCAATCATTTCAGAGTAATGATCAGATCAATACAATACTGTTTTGATAATTTTTCATTGCCAAGGTTAATTTAGTTTATTGTTTTTTTAACAGTTCAGTTTATGTTTCCACCTTCCTCCCATTATGCAATGGGGAAATGTTTGGAAATGGAAATGTTTTTATAAAGCAACAAAATGTAAAAAAAGATTTATGGTTTTAAATGGGTTGAACACTACTCTGTAAAATGTTTCATAAAGAAGATGACGACGTTGGATTCCATGCCGCCATGCATCGTATGTGCTAGTAACCTCTCCATGGCTGGTGACTCTCTACTGCACAGACAGTGCATGAGTTGAAGTGAATACGATTATGTGAAATACATTTACAGTAATGTGTTTGTGTGATTAGTATGATTTTGTGCATGTATTTTCAATTCCCTGCACTATATGTTTCATGCTGATTCATGATAATTGATGTTTTTATTTCTTCAGTTATCTGAAAGGTAATGTATGACGATCATTGTATTTCTACATCACCCACCACAGTGTGTAACATCTGACAGATAGAGAAGTTTTCTGTAGGTCTTTTTTCCTCAAAAACATCGAGGTTTGACCATTATAGATCAGAATAGTCAGCGCAGGTGTCTTTTTAACCCTTCTTCTTCATTCTGAGGAAGGTTTTTGGCTCCTGTGTCATGTGATCTGTGACCTCCGCTGTGAGCGCCTGTGATGCTCTGGTGTCATAGGGGTTCTTCTTTCCATGAGGAGACAATTTTGTCTAAAATGTGTCCTTGTTGACCTGGAAGGCGGAATTCATGAGTCATATGGTAGATAAGAGGTGGCTAAAGAGGGGTGATGTTATGATTTCTTGATGTCTTGATTACAATGTTTAAGTTCTTTGTATCAGTCATGACTATGTTTATGATTGATTGTGTTTTTTTGTTAGAAGGGCATTTTTTCCATGCATGCCAGGTGAAGTCCCTGGGTTAAGGGTATTTGATACATGTATTTTAGTGATTAAATGGTTAGATGTAATTGATTGGGTTATTGAGGCTCTGTGCTTTCTAGTTTATTGATTGTACAAATCAATAAAAGGGGGGACTGTAAGTGAAAAATATTATTCGGCCTTCTCTAAAGTTATCAGCTCCCAGTCCTAAGCGCAAGCCTAAACAATTCAGGACAGCGCCTGCTGAAACTGTTGTCACATTGACCTCGGTACAGCACTGTTGTCTACAGAATTCGTCTCTTCATGTTTTTGCTGAGCCTGACCGGATTGGGGCAGAGGACTGACGCTACTGCGCAGTCCTCCCCAAGGTCAGCTCCATGTATCAGCAGAGAAAGCACCTTTAAGTATCCTAACTCTGGGACTCACAGGCA
The DNA here is from genome assembly GCF_963457635.1 of Microchirus variegatus. Classification (NCBI taxonomy): domain Eukaryota; kingdom Metazoa; phylum Chordata; class Actinopteri; order Pleuronectiformes; family Soleidae; genus Microchirus; species Microchirus variegatus. Next base: position 24,446,987 of record NC_139807.1, read on the forward strand.
GACTGACAGAGGATGCCCAACTGTTAGCATACTTGGTTTATGTTCGGCATTGTCTCAGTTCTCCTCAGATCTGAGCTGCTTCCAATAAAGCTTTTCAACTTAACTCATCTCTGACTCCAGGAAACTCCATCTTTGGTCGACTCACTTTATAATCAAATCTCCGCAACAGAAGGTTGTGGGTTCAATATGTTTCGTTGAGCAAGACACTTAACCCCATGTTGAAGCATGTGAATGGGTGAACGAACAATGTGGATTATTGTTCAGTCATGATGAAATAAAATCAAAAACCAACGTAAAATTATGTGAAGTCTGATTAATCCCATAGACACGTCACTAGTTATTTGTAATGCAGACTTAGCTTCTACACACACCATATACAGTAAGGTAACACAACCAACACTAGCAAAAAAGGTTACTCAAACAGTTTTAATAATTTTAACAAATTTTTACAAAAGACCTTGGAAAAGTGGAAGATTCACAACATATCAAGTCCCTTCCTATTTTAAATCACAGTAGCAGTTTGAAAACAGTAGTTTTAATATCCTTCTCACTGAAACTCACAAAAACTTGCGTTGAACCAGGTTCATTCACCAAAGCGCACTAATCTCTCGTTACGAACACAAAATCAAGACAAAGGTCTGTTCTTCTGCATTTGCATAGGTTACAAAAATAACAACGTACAGATGGTGGAATCTCCAAGCAGCAAACAAACAGTGTTTGTAATATTTATCCAGATATTAACTATTACTTTGGATTGAAGGATGAGGCACTGGTACCAATTTAATACTTGATGTTCATTGTTAATAAGAAGTGGTCGCAGGAGACCAGGAGTGCTGCCAGGGGGGCAACAAAAATAATCTTTAATAAATGGAATACTATAGGGAAATTAACCCACATCTTACTTCATTGAAAACATTGCTTAACATTTTCCTGAGGAGTTAATCATTTGTTTCAGTTTTGCAAATTATGTATAAATTATAGACGATAAAGCACAGCACATACAAGGGAACACCAGCGTGATTGACAGGCTGCTTTGTGCGAATGTTGATGGTTTGAGACAGGTATCCATTTTTTCAAGCAGAAGACTCTGAATTAATTAAAGCAACAGTAGAGGACACATGCTCGGCAAATGAACAAGCTGATCAAGGAAGAATTTCACACACGCCTCCACTCTCTGAGCTTTTCAAGGCAAACAAGGTTAAACAGTGACAACAACACGACATTCAGAGCGACTCTCGGGCTTTGCCAGCCTGCTGAGCGTAGCCCTCCATGAGGCAGTCCTCCTCCACTCGTGCCCGCAGGTGCTCCTGACAGTGTTCTAGGAAGGAGTCGATGGCGGAGAAACTCTGCTGACACGGCACACAGTGGTACGGCCGGTGCCTCTTTGAGCCCGGCAACTTGCACATGTTCATCTCGTGTGTGCACACGCTGCACTGCGTCATCTTCACGGACGACTGGTGGAGCTCGACGTGGTCCCTGAGCTGCCACTGCAGAGAGAAAACCTCTGCACAGGAGGGACAAGGGAACTCCATCTCTTCCTCCTCTTCAGTCTCGTCTCTCCCCTGATCACTCACCTTGGCCTCTGATCTAAACACCTTACTAGGTCTCCCTGGACCAGCCTTAACTGTTTTACCATCTGCCAGACTTGATTTTGCTTCATTTGGCCTTTTCTCTGATATATTCTCATGTTTGGCATCACGTCCTACAGGCTGCTCTATGTTCTTAGCGAGGCTTGCGGCTGTGTGCTGTCTGAGATGTGACCGGAGTGACATGTGATGGAAGAAGACTTTGCTGCAGATCGGACATGGATGTCTGCATTGTTTCCGGAGTCTGCGGACTGGCCATGGTTCACTCACGGTGGAGTTCTCTCTGCTGTGCTTCTCTTGTCTGTGCATGTAGAGCCTAGTGGTGCTCCTGAAAACCATGGCACAAGAGCGACAGCTCAAAAACTTCTTTTTGGATTTCTGCTTCGTCTTTGGCTCTCTGTTCACATGGACATCGCCTACTGTTCTCGTTTCCCCGCCTACATGTTCTCCTTGTGTCCCCTCAGTGCAGCTGTCCTGTTTGTGGTGTTGTGGTCCATCCTCGGTGTGGAGGCTTCTTGAACAGAAGCGTGACACACCGACGCCTCTGCTACTCGGCCCTGGAGCCTTTGAAGAATCAGAGTGGCTTAATTCTCCCTCAGAAGGAGGAGGAGAATCATCTGGAAGGCTTATGGCATCAGCTTCCTCTGAGCGGGACAGAGATTCACTGCAGCCAGCCTGCCGATGCTGCAGCAGAGCTTGTATATGGCTGAAGCCCCTCCCACACGGAGCACAAGGGTAGAGCGTACTGCACAGGACGTAAGGCTGGCGGTGAAGTGACTTATCCTGCAGGCTGTCCAAATCTGAGGTGCGAGTCCTGCATTCAGGGCATGGAGAACCAAGTCGTGATTCTCCGTGACAAAGTTCACATGGGGAAGAATTACCATCACACTGATGTAACTGCAGGGAAGACCTCAGGGAGAACGCCTTCCCACTCGAGGGACACCGGTGAGGTTTGGGTAACGCATGTTCAACTTCCTGATGGTTCAACATATCAGTAACGTAAGTGAAGCCTTTGCCACATTCTGGACAAGCATACATTGGCAGGTGGGGAGTGTCTTCCCTCTGGTTCCGAGCAGGCTGCTTGGTCTCTGCCTTTGCAATGAAGTGGGGGAGCCGGGACAGAGTGTCTGAAGCTGCCCTGGAGCGGCTGAACGACTCGGGGGGCTCTCGCTGTGCTCCAGCTGACGCCATCCATCCTCCTCCTTCACCAAGCTTCTCCTGATTTGGTGGAGAATTAAGCAGATGTCAGTCATCAGCTTATGAATTATAAAACATCCATCAGCCTGTTTTTAAGTCACATAGTATTCTTCAAATATGACATTTTTGCCCTTAATAGGAGGTGAAATATTAGCATGTTATAAAAAGCTAAATACATGCAACAAATACAATTAATTAAGAAATAAGCAGCCCACAAAATGACTACGCTGAAATGCTGTGCATAGTGAACTTTACATAAAATCTATCTGTCCAATAGCTGATCCAGTGATTTATACCAGTATCATATCAGACCTCATCTTTAGTTTATTTGCTCTACAGAACAAGGAAATCGGTAAAACTGAAAAATGTTGGTTCGTGGACAAAATGAGACATTTGTAAACGTGACAATCAAAAGTTTTTTTTCCGTAAACACTGATCAACATTTTATGGACCAAACTACTCGATTAATTGAGAAAATAATTGACTGACTCAGTTATTAGTTGCAGCACTAGTTTAAGTCACCATCACTAATAGGTGTATGTGGAAAATTGCTAATTCTACACTTAACGTTCAGGAATTATGTGTGTGTGCTCCCTCAAGTGTAAAACCAGCGGTTAGCCAAGTTTGTTCAGGAAACAAGCAGCGTGTCGTGTTGTCGTGAATTTAAAGTGAGCAGGTAAAACAAAACGCAGTTTTAGTTTATTAAGTTAAAGCTAAACATGTTTCACACACACACACATTCTTGTACTTGCTGCATACTGAGGACTGGGTCGCTGACAAAGTGAGGACCAGCATTTCCACTTTATAAATCAACACAATTACAAATATCTACTTCATGAATGACATCTATAAAGAACTACTGGTTGCAGTACCATAACATGTCTGCAGGTGGAGACCCAGAGCAAAAAGGACTGGAAAACTTATTAGATTTTTTAAAATTGTTGGTCCAAAATTTTACAAAAACATCATAATTATACTATGTTGACCAAAATTTAAAAAAAAAAATTGACCAAAAATTTTTGGTCCAAAATTTTACAAAAACATCATACTTATACTATGTCGACCAAAATAAAAAATGTTTTACCAAAAAAAACGTCATACTATACTGTCGTCCAAAATTTGTAAAAATCTTTGCCAAAAAACAATTGAGTATAGCATGTTATAGCAACCTAAGGAAGTGATTACAATGAAAACAAAGTGAGGACCGGCCAAAATGTCCTCACTTTGCTGGTTCACTGGTCCTGAGTATGCCACAAGTGTACCCACCCACCCCCGCGCACGCGCACGCGCACGCACACGCACACGCACACACACACACACACACACACACACACACACACACACACACACACACACACACACACACACACACACACACACACACACACACACACACACACACACACACACACACACACACACACACACACACACACACACACACACACGAGGTGTGCGTGTTTGGCTAACGTTAGCTCGGGGCTAGTTGCGCTAATAAAGATCACAAACGCGTACTTCCGCTTTAGTGTAACGACGCGATACTCACTCAGACTGCAGCGGTAACTCTCTGTGCTCGGGTTCGTTTCACCAAAACTCGACACACGACCATGATGACGAAGAGTGAGTGATGAAGTGAAACAGAAGTTTAGTGACTCAGTTCAGAGGAGATGAAGAGGAGCCGGAGGAGGAGGAGCCGGAGGAGGAGGAGCCTGAGGGAGGTTCACCCCCAACTGCAAGGTCACTTCCTGTTACGTCACTCGTTAATCTAACTTGCTTTTAATAAATAAAGACAATACAGTGAATATAAAACAAGACAACCTGTACTGATGCTGAATGGAATTGATACAACGGAAAGTGTGATAATAAACATATTCACCAGTGTTTTCAAAGAATGAATAGAGTTGTGCCCTGAGCAGGGGCAAGTTTTACATACACTGGAAAAGAGCTTGGCTTCTACCCCCCAAATTTCCAACAAGGCTAAAGAAGTACATTTAAAAATACTGCATAATAAATACCCTGTTAGTAGTACTATTGTTAAGTTTAGATGTTGATGATTCCTGTACTTTTTGTAATCTTAATACAGAAACAATGTCACATCTGTTTTTTTTATTGTGCTATATCTAAGAAGTTTTGGAGTGATGTTGAATCTCATTTTTTTGATGCAGTGAACTCTTAACCTTAAAGATGTTATTTGCTACTATATTAAGAAGATAACGCTCTTGAACACCCGACAAACCTATTCTATATGCAACATTCTTTAATTACAAACAAACATTTGCAAAATCAATAACCTAAATGTGTTCATTTTCACCCAGAACTTTGCTTTGCTTAAATCTCTGATTTTGGCAAGTAACAAAAATTAAATATTATTTTTTAGTTGTACTCTATCGTTAATGTATTTGTCAATTATGTCACCAATGTGCTGTTTGTTATTTTATACCTTGTCGTTTTGCACATTCAAATTGTTCAATAATAAAATAAAGACAATTTCCCCTCAATTTTAGTATGTTTTTGTGCTGTATTTTAAATTTGTAATATCCTCCAGTCACCCAATACTGTAACAGTATCTGTTATATATAAGCAGTACAGATCTGCTGTTTGTTATCAATAAAGTTTGTAGAGAAAAAATAAAGTGTCCATTTGTTGAGACCGGCTCAAAGACAAACACACTCCCACACACTTTGGCACTTGTATAACAATCGTTTAATATAAACAAAAGGTTTACATACAGCGGGAACTGTAATAATAACGTCATATTTCCTCTATGTTGGAGCTCTTTTAAAAACCAACTCCACTGGCCCGGTAAGGATCTGGCAAACAGATGTTGGAACAGCGCACACACATCTGTGGACAAAGTTTTAAGCCTTCATGTTTGCGGACATGGGAGATTTTTGACATTGACACAGCATGGAGTGGACAATGGACACAGGATGGCGTGGACAATGCCATGATGGTGGGAGAAGAGTGGGACACAATTGGCTGATGCACCCGAATTAAGAAAACCAACTTAATGTCTGAAGGCGTCCAGCGACAATGTTTGAGCACGGACACGAACACATGTTCACAGGTGGATTCAGAACACCAAAACAAAAATGACCACGGATAAAACAGGTAGACTGTAGAAACAGTTAAGACTAAAAAAATAATAATACATAATGTGAACAAAACAGTGTATAATAAAAGTACAGATAAAGTAACTCAGACTTCAGCGTATGGTTGAACCACAACATTTCAGGACTGTATTAGTTGTCGTAGTGAATGTCCAGGAATGTGTGATCGTGTTATAATTAAGGCTGCATCCATTCATCGGTTATTAACTGATGACTAAATTAATTGTCAACTATTTAGATTTTTTTTTTAATTTAACAGTTAAAACAAGCTTCTTAAAAGAAGTTTTCAGCTTTTGAAATGTTATTATTATCTATTTTATTTGCTCCAAATCAGAAATAAATTTGGTTTGCAGACAAAACAAAGCATTTGAAAACATCATTATTTTTAAGTTTTGGGATCAATATACCAACATCTATCAACATTTTCTGACATTATATGAACAAAACTATTGAAAGATGAATGAATTATGAAAATAACTGTGAGTCGCAGCCCAAGTTATACCTAATAATCACTGGTACTTCAGGTAGATGCATAAAAGTAACACAACCCCACCACACACATTAAAAAAGCAGTTAAAAATTAACACAGTGGAATTCAAACCTTAACCTGAAACAAACAGAAAATAAAATACACATTATCAGCATTTACACTAGAGAATAAAGTACATAATAAAGCAGCAGAAAGGAGCTGCACTGTGTTCACAGGTTGGACGGCGCCATTACGCAGCTTTCTCTACCAACGAGCATCAACATGGGCGTCCTCAATCCAAAATATCTCTATAAACTGTTATTCTACATCTTATTACATACTGTTTTTTTCCATTACACTGGGCACAGATTTATAATTATAAATACTTTACACTCTTTTCATCATAAGACCATTAATAAAACGAATATGCTTTATTTTTATGCATAAAGTTTGAGTTTTTTCGTTGAAAGCATCACTTGGGTCAAAAAGGTCAGGAGTCAGAGGAGTCACCAGTCTCTTTTTTTTGTTAATATGCTTGAAAAAATTGGGGAAAATATGATAACATTTTTGTTTGTCTGCTTTCTAGTACAGTGTGTCCCGAAACGTTGAGCTGCTGCTCCCTGGTGGTGCCTTGGAGATATTGCAGTTATAATGCCTCCTTTTAAAGATACATATTATCTTCTAGGTTAATAACAAAATTAAGATTCTGAAATTTTGATAGATTTTTTTTAACAAGCAAATATTTAAATGCATTTATTTATCTCAAAGTTGTGCAATTTTTTTTTTGCAAGTTTGCAGAATATTTAGGGGCCTTTGTCAAATCCCAAGTTAATGTTTGAGTGAGTGAGCTCATGTGTGAAGAACACAGCAGGAGAAAGTGTACGCACAAGGTCCAGGTGTCACCCTGTCACCTGCTGTTGTGAACAAGTCTCATCCTATTGTGTTCCCCTCATACAAATGGAAATTTGCCCAAGTAAAAAAATGTCCAAGATTATGCTGGAAAATGTTAATTTTAACATTTTGGCCCACGTATAAATGATCAAAAACTATGCTAACCTGATGTTTCTACCACAAAGAACATACGTGAAGGAGCTACACATGAGCCATCATGAGCTGGGTCTTATCTTTCTTCAATAACAAGAAAACCTGACAGGAAACATGGTACCGACTCTTTGCTACTTTTAAAAGGTCTTATACCTAAGTCCAAATAAAACTATGAGTACTGTACAGGGAGTGATTGATGCCCAAACTTTGGACTTTGATTGGTTTGATTGTACAGTGCAGATTTGGTAACTTTTGCTCAACAAAGAGAATGACAGTTTTATTGTTAAAACAAATTTTGTTTTGTTTTTTTACCACATGGAAACAACTCCTAAAGCAAATCTGCCAAAAATATAAAAACAATAGAATGTGTAGATGCCAATTTTCACTAAAGGGATGATCTCACAAACATTCATCATCCCTTTAAGTTACAGCAGATACTTCCCAGTGTACACTTGACTTTAGAGACAATTAACAGTACATGTAACCCCCCGCACACACCACAAAAAATGGCCTAGTTATGGTTGTTCATACTGTACCAGTTCACTGATGCAACACAGCACACCGACTGTGACTAACTTCATTCACCCAGATCCAGTGTATGGCGTTCAGAGGACTTCAGGGGCTCTGAGATAAACACCATGTAAGTCTCTCCTGAGGCTATGCTAACGCACCACCAGTCTATTATAGGTGACCTCAGAGACAACGCCCAAAGTCTGTGGAGTATCTCAGATGGTATGTGTCAATCCAGTCAGTCTGGTTTGATTCTGAAAACTCAAAGTTTGCTCACTGTTTGCCTTGACGCCGAGGCCCCAGGGGCCTACCGCTTGTAGTGACTGGGAGCATCAGCAAATGTGTACTTGAGTCTATAAGCCTCTGCCAGGAGGAGACCAACTTCCTCATTCCCCCAGTGGATTGTCGGAACATTCTGCAGCAGCATGAGAAGGCCCTGAAGAACAGAGGGATATCATCGTCAGACTCCCTCATCACGTATGAAGAGAGCAGCTGTTAAATGCACAGTATGAGTATCAATATGTTTGTTTACAGCTCACAGTTTGTACACTGGAGGGCACTGTAACATAAGGGGTCTTAGCATGTTTATTATGGCCCTTTACCACTATGGTCCTGGCACGCACACATGCACGCGCTTTCAGACTTTATTTGACCTTTTCTAGATATCAATCCAGCTCCCCCCAATCATTCTATTTTATTTCTGTCTGTTTTTGTTCATTCATTTTGCATCACAATGATGTTTTACTACCTACACTTTTACTTTGAAATGGTGTACAATATCATCCTAGATATTTTTAATTGTAATATCATGATGGACTATCAAAATATGATTTGAATGGGGTTAGGGTTTTTAGGGAATTTTTTCCCCAAAATGTTGGACTTCTTTCATTTGACTGGCTCCTGTACCCCTCCTGACCACACTAGGTTCACTGGCTCCAAGTCTATTTTGAGTTTGAGGCCCCTGGTTTAAAATGGTATGATTTATTGTGACTATCAAAGGCAAACCCCTTTGTAAAACAGCAGCAGCTTTGCAAAGGGGATAATGTCATTAAAATGTGACCAAAACAAATATAACAGTCTTAAATTCAGTATAAATATGGATTTCTATGGGTTTTGTCAACATGTCTATTAATTTAAGTACACCACTCAAGACAAATAAATATTATGTAACTTTGGTGTTGTCATTTTATGCAGAAAGTTGACATATTATTTCAGAAACATGTGTTAGTTTGTATAATGTAGCTCAGACACAGCAGAGCCAAGTGTGCTACATGTAAACATACAGTATATTCCATACAGTACGTCTGTATGGAAGTCAATTCCTTACTGGTATTCTCTCAACTACAAGGAAGTGCTTCAGCTTCTTGTTAAGTGAACATGTGTTGTCTTGTGTGGATCCTTATTTATATTATTTATCTGCCTGTGATCAACTTCACAACGTAATGGTGATAACAGCTGTTACCACGCATGGATGTGGAGTTACAGCTGTGCCTCAGGGTTGATGGACTTTTGTTTTGTAGCACAGGAAGCTCTTCAGTTACGTTTCATCAAGTTATTGTTATCATCACACAAACAAGCCTTAGTTTGTGTCATTTTGCTTTGTTGTTTTCCTCTACAGTGTGCCACAAATGAACATCTCCCTTACCTGAACCATACACATATATTATGTTATGAGGAAATTGCAGTAATGTACCTTTTACTAATTATCATATCTTATAGAGATTGATTGAGATGAAAAAAATGTGACACAAACATGTCTTAAGTTCTTTCCGAGTGTTTATTAATTCTGAAAGGGCAAATGTAAAGCTCACTCAATTTCCCCATGCAGATTAATAAAGTATTCTGATTCAGGTGCAAAAGGAGTGCCAGCACAAACAGGAAGTGGATTCTCTCTGTAGTTGTTTACTTAGTATCAGAAAGCATAACCAGTGATGTGACCAAATACAAGGTGAAAGATAAACAGTTGACAGCCAACTATCAGAACTAATCAGGAGTGAATGCGGTAATTGTGTCATGATTTCTGAAAGGTCTCTGTTTCCACTCTCCTTTGCCTGAATATTTTAGTGGTAAACTCATCAGTCACATGAGAGCAAAGGCGACAAAAACAATGTTACCTGAAAGTCAATCATGGAGAGAATCTCTTTGCGCCACTCGATGAGGAAAGCAGCACAGACGTACAGGTGGAAGTGGGAGAAACCTTCGGCTTCAGACTGTGAAAAAAAAGGGGGAATATCATTGCAGTCGATGACAACACAAACGCATCAAACAAAAGCAGGATTCAGAAAACTCTACATGGTTATAAAGTGCAGTAGACTACATGGAAACGAGTTAAACCATGTAAAAAAAAATGTAAATGCTCTTTCACTACTCACAGAGACTTTCATCTTGGCAGAGATGGCCTCAGTGCCACAACTTCCATCTTGAAGTGAAAGTGGTTGTCAAAGAAACACTGCTTGACATGTCTTTTCAGTGTTTAATGAAATATACCGTTTAGTTTTAGAATCAATCTGTCAATTCTTTTCTCGATTAATCAAATATTTTTTGTCCATAAAATATAGTTAAAATGTTGATCAGTGTTTATCAAACCTGGAACCTAGTTTTAATGATTTTTTTTGTCAAATGGAGCAAAGAAACCAGAAGACATTCACATAAAATCAAAACTTGTATTAATAATTAATTCATAGTTGCAGCCCTACTGGTTACCTAGCTGTTTCACGAATATTACATGATAACAAAAAAATCCTAAAAAGTGAGTTATAATATATAGTGCTCAGCACTATACGTCGTTAACGTTAACGCATGATGCGTTTCCATGGCAACTGACCGTAAAAAGACACACCTGACGTCTTGTTTATGTGACTCCCGATTGTTAAATAGAGTCCCTAAGTAACGCTAAACTTTAAGAACAGAGGCACACATACGCAGTACACAGGTACGCTGGTTATTTGTAGCGCTGCTCTTTTTCTTTAATAAACAGACCGCTCCAGTTCGACTGTAGGTGCTAAATGACACTAAAGGAGCTAACGGAGCTAATTGGTAAACGGTGCATGGACTCAAAAACAAATTTTAACAATCGGGAGGCACGTAAACAAGATGTTACGCACATCTTTTTCCGGTCAGTCGTCATGGAAACTCGGAATTCCGTTTAAAAACGGAAAAATCACACCCCTGCTTTATAGATGAAGTTGCATGTTGCAGATGAATATCCCTCATCTAACCCTTCCCTTTGTCAGAGCATATATGGAGTCTAAGGCCCAGCCCTAATTCTCTCACTTGCGCTGAGAACACTTGCTATGAGTTGCCTCCACAGCAAAGTCCCCTGAATGAGGGAAGTGCAAGGGAAGATTTTCCCCTAAGAAATGGGACACCACTAGTATGCAAATCAGCGTAGCAAACGTGTTCCCTACGTCACGCGCATCACCAATGTGTCTGATATCACCCCAGTCCAGTAGATGGCGGTGATACACATTGCCTGTCAACTGCAATAGCACCATACAGCAGAAATACTATTTTCATTCACGTTTGAAAATGCCGGTTCCAACGGAGCTCCTGCCTGATGTGTGGGCTATGTTGATTTATCTTCGTGTGTCGCCACTCGCCAGAAGGCTCAGGTTTTTGAACCTGCGCTCGTTAAGTGTCCACCAGAGTGAAGTACAGTGATTCTGACTGGGTGAGATGCATTCTTCATTTAATGCTCGTGTTATGTCCCCCACCCCCGTCCTAAACTTAAGCGAAACCTCGTTCGCACTGCTCCCACACACACACGCTCAGACGCGCACAGCCACTCGAGAGAGCGCAGGGAGCTTGGACAGCAGGATCACCTTTTCGTGCACAGCTTCTTTAACCTCCATGGTCGTGAACTTTATGTGTTTGTGACACTTCTACTTTTTTTACTATAAATTTTTTTGTGGTGCGCATGTGTCGATTGTCGATCGATTTGTCGACAAAAAAGTCCCATCCCTAACCAGAACACACACCCGGTTATGGGCAGACTCTTGCGAAGCACTCTGCATATTTACAAACGTCTAGCGCTGTAATCAACCAAAGAAACTCTTGGTCGACTAAAGCCCTGAAATTTCGACCAAAAATCGACTAATCGACGGGGGGTACTTTGTGGGTGCGGCTCTTTTATTTTGAAAAGACCTGCATCCGCAAAGTACCTGTGCGGCTGCGGCTCTTTTATTTTGAAAAGACCCGCTCTGACAGCGTTTTGCATTACGTTCATCTGCGCAATACCATAGCCCGTGATATCCGACAATAAGTAGTAATATCAGCACAATAAGTGTTGACGAATACAGAGCGAGACTGAACAGCGCAGCGCAGCTTCGCGGCTGAGACACAAATAGACTGCTGGACGCTGCCGCTGTTACGAGCGGGAGCGGGTGCACCTGCAGTAATCAAACGAATCAAGGATTATTAGACAAAAACAGTGAAATATGCTAATAATTCTGATATGTTCATACTCAAAATGGACGGAGCAACCTTAGCTTAGCGTTTTTAAATGATATGTCATGTTTGTAGTAGAGCTGTGAAAAGCAAAATGTTGCTTGCAAAGTTTGTGTTCCACTTTTTTCTACTTTTGAAAAATGCTGCCACACTGCTGATGTCTTTGACATGGATGCAACATGAGGACTGACTGTAGCCCAACATAAAAAGCTCAAAATTCACGTCTAATTAATAGCAACGCTAATCTGTCTGACTGTCCTCATGAGCCACGGAGCCACAACAACTCACTGGGCTGGACTAAACCAAAATAGTAGAAAACAAGGGGGATGTTCTCTGAAGACAGGCTGTTACCTGTGAAGCAAGGGTGTTTTAAAACACCCCTATTAGCATGTGGTACTTTCCTCCTAATGAAATTCACCATAAAAAAAAAAAAAAAAAAAAAAAAAAAAAAACTTAGTCGACCAATCACAATTTTGGTCGAGCCAGAGCGTGTCGACCAATTAGTCGACCAGTCGACTTTGACTTTACAGCCCTACAAACGTCGTCAAATAACGGCAACGCGCAAAAGCTAGGGCAAGGGCTCAAATCTTGGGCTAGGGTTTGAATTGGGACAGGCACTTATTTTACAGAATCAATGAATCTGTTGATTATTTTCTTGATTGTTAGTTAGTTAGTTGAAGGGCTGGGGGATATGGACCAAAAGTCATATCTCGATATATTTTGGTTGAATAACGATATATATCTCGATATTTTTTCCGCAAAGTGAGAGCTGTGAAATTAAATGTTCAGTCAAAGTCAAAGCCAAATATGAGTAGTTTTATTGAAAACTACTCATAATAATAAAATGAAAACATAAACACTGTGCAACAGGAGTGCCTTTTATAAAATCAAAGCTCCATAAGGTGCACATTTAAATAAAAAAAATATCTTAAATAAAAATAGCCTATAAAATAGGCCAATCTTTTTCTGAAATAAATATGTGTATATGAGAAAAAAGTACAATATCAAAATGTTTTAGTTTGACAACTATAAATGGCTTTTGAAAATCAAATTACAGATTTTCTTCTCTTATAAAAGAACAAAATATGACAAACCCTAGTAAGGGCAGCATTTATATATAGAGACAACAAAATAAAGTGCTCATTTTAAGAAAAACATTTTTAAACATCAGCTTCAGATTACCTTTTCCTTTTTGTTAAGTTATCTGAACAGGCTCAACCAGTTGCACAAGAAACAGAGCAGCAACTCAATAAACATTTCCCCCTCTTTTATTTTACTTTGATAAACAGTAGTGCTGTCACATGTGCTGCTTGACCACATATTGCTGGTCGACGCTAAATTGGTGACGTTAGCGAGCCGGTTTGCAAGACTGTCTGACGTCACAACGATTTGTATTGCTTCCATCACTGGCTGCAACGTGCTTATGGCACTCCCTACATATAGCGTGGTTTTGTTGCTCGTCCGATGATTTGTATCCAAACCATCTAGAATTGATTGAGCCACTGCTTTTTCTTTTACTAATCCAGACTCTCTCCTCCGCACGCTCCGCAGATGCTGCTGCTTTCTCCATGTGAAGCGGAGTGTCTGTACCTGCCCCTCCCCTCTCTGTGCATGAAAGAGGGGCGGGAGGAGCAGTGCAGAGAGCTCCGGTCAGCAGCTTGTCTGGAGCAAGGATCACAGCGCTAATTTGAACTATATCGATATACGCGATAGGGTCTAATTCCATATCACATTTAAAAAATATATCGATATATCGTAAATATCGATATATCGCCCAGCCCTAGTTAGTTGTTTGGTCCATAAAATGTCAAAAAATGCTGATCAGTTTCCTTAAAGCTCCCATAGAGTGGTCCTGTTGCACATATATGTTAGTTATGGAGGTCTACTTACATTAACTTGTTTTTATGGTCAAAAACCTGCTAGTTTCTGTAAACGAGCCGATAGAAATCCTCTTTTCTGACTGTGTTTCCCAGCCGCGAGATTTGAGACTCAACTCTCTCACACACACAAACGTAAATGGACTACTGCCCAGAGCAGGACGATCTGCTGTTCCGGAGAACTGCTGAGATCTCACTGAGCCCGAGATTACAATAAAACACAGCGTTCTCAGCAGTGGCTGAACTGTTTGTTTAGAACCTTCAGGGCTTCATAAACAAGGTAATGACGCAGATACACACTAAAAAACAGCGTTAATTAGAACTTCCGGTCTAGGTACGCTTTAATTTTGAAATAATGACGTTCTAAAATCTGTCTTTTGTTGTCCACAAACCAACATTATTTAGCTTTAACGAAGAAAACTTAAGTATTCATACCTAGCTTTTATTATTATATTATATTTAATTATATATATATAAACACTGAGACACTGATGAGACAATGAATTTAGTAATCATAACTAATTTGACAAAAATTCAGTATAATTATTAATAATAGGATAATTTCTCATAAAAGGCACATAAAAAGTACTTTTAGTAAAGTAAACAGATTAAGATATATAAACAATGAACACATATATATAAAAAAATATATAGTACTTGGTTTAAAGAATTAAATATTGAGTGATGGACCACATCTGCAGTTTATGCTGCTGTTGAAATGTATCACCTTCTATAATAAAGGATTGATGATAATGTATTATGTATAGTCTGGTGATGTATACATTACCTGGTATGTGTCCCAGAGACGGATAGTGCAACGTAGAGGCAGCTCCCTCATCAGCAGGTTGTTCATCCAGCGGAAAGCAAACTGCAGGTATTCCACCTCGTACCTCTTGAAATGATTGTGAATGTCCTCTGAGGAAAGAACAAAGACACACAGTACCTTACAGAAAGTTCCAGTCATGGAGTTATGCTGAACTATGGGTCAAATGTCAGGTGTTCACTTACCATCGATCCTGCTGACCAGCTCCTCCAGGGCTTTCACCTTGTTCTGGATTCCAGGTTGAGCAAAGGTGTAGTTGTCCTGTGAGGAAAGAAAATCTCAGTGAGCGACAAATTTGACTGGTTTTCCCTGGTTCACTGACGTGTTTGTGTACGAGCAGACCTGGATTCCGTCCAGCAGTTTACTCATGCACCAGAAACTATCAGCTTCGATGTTTCTCTGGGTTTCAAGAGGCAATGCCGCCATCTCAAAGTTCTCCACGTCCTCCACTGAAAAAACAAACAAAGAAGAAACAAAAAAAAAAGAATTCGTAGTAAAAGAAAAAATGTATCTGTCAACTTGATTAATAATCGAGCGGACATTTGCATTCATTAGACATTTACTGACAATTATTGGTATATCCATTGTAAAAAAAAAACAACTACATCAGGGCTGTCAAACTGCCGGCCCATTGACCACTTGTAATTAAAATCATTATGCAATTATGTTTAAATTACAGTTGTGCATTTTATTAATTAATTAGTAGTGATATTTATAGATTTATTTTGACTCGCACACATAAACACATGTTTTTACTGTGACATATACAGCATTCCATATCAAACAAGCCCTTTTACTTTGAAATTCTGTGAAATAGCAGCATAAGTATCTCAACTGTGATATCATGTTGGGATACCGTGTTGTAATCTTAAGCTCTCAAGTGGTTTCCAACTTTTCTTCACGAGACTGGACTCCTCTTGACCAGACTAGACACTCATTGTTCCAGGACATTGGAGTTTGACACCCCTGAACTAAATGAATGTAGTTAGTTAGTTAGTACTTAGTAACTGAAATTTGTTGCGCAGTGTGGACACTAAATGCAGATTGTTAATCAGACCATAAGTTCGAAAAACCTTCAAGTCAAGACATTTTGGGAATTGTTCGTTATAAGGAACCCCTCGAGGAAAAAAGTAAAATTGGCCAATACAAACAAATAAACAAAAATCAGCATCAGCAACAGAAAAACCCTCTTGCAATCATACAGATGGACATATCTGCAGAGGATTCTTTCAGTGGTGCTTTCTGCTGAGGTTGATTTTCAAGTTTGAATCTGACATTTATGTAATGTACGTAACATAAAGAGGACCATCACCAGGTCCCATCTGAAGATAACCGACTGGGCTCTAGGGAGGAATTCTGTCACCAGTAACTTACTGACAAACTCGGACAGGAAGACAACAAAGAAAGGAGTGACCAGATCATTGATTCCCTGGACGTAGCCGCTGGCTGGGTGACGGATGGCCCAGATAAAGAGGATTCGCTCAAACACCTGGATATGGAAAGACAGATGCACCACGATATGACAAGTGAAACACCACAGAGGCTACAGTGTTATGCAAAAGTTTTGGAGTTTCATGATTTTCCTTTATAAATCAATGGTTGTTTGAATAAGAAATTTCAGTTAAATATATCATATAGGACAGCAGTCCCCAACCTTTTTTGCTCCACGGACCGGTTTAATGTCAGCTCTCTGGTCGATATGGTAACGCTTAAACGTGCCTTCAAAATAAGACATACAAAACAGCTTTGCGAGTAGGTGCGCACTGCATGTAAACGTTTCATTAATGTTGATATATTTGTTTCAATCGCTGAATGAAGCCTGTCATATTTGGGACAAGAGTCGGGACCTTAAATTGCTTGAACAAAACTATTGATCCGCACTCATCATTCGTTTGTTGTTCATCAAAATCAGTATGCGCTGAGAGCGCGGGCGGGCGAGACAGAGTGCGAGTGAGTGAGGTCTGCGGTCTTGGCCATCAGTTCATTTACTTATTTTTGTGTAGGTGTGTAGGCTGAATACGTCGCACAAGTAGGCGAGTTTTGCGACCCACTCCTTGTCACTGAAACGTGCTGCCAGTGGTGACTTCTTTTCTGAGAGAAATCTCTGCCGTCGCTCTCGTAATTCAAACACGATTTCCCTCAGGATGCATCAAGAGTGAGTCATAGTCAGATGTAACAGAGGAAATCCGTTCATTTTTCAAAAAAAAACATTGTTCAGACCCCGATAATAAATAAAACAGAAATAGTGTAAATTATTTATTGTTTCTGTGTGGGGGTTGGGGATTTTGAGCAGTGTTTAGGGTCGTTGTCTTGAAAGATCCAGCCCCAGCACAACTTCAACTTTGTCACGGATTCCTGGACATTGTTCTCCACAATCTGCTGATATTGAGTGGAATCCATGTGACCCTCAACTTTAACAAGATTCCCAGTACCTGCACTGGCCACACAGCCCCACGGCATGATGGATCCACCACCAAATTTTACTGTAGGTAGCAAGGGTTTTTCTTGGAATGCTGAGTTCTTTTTCCACCATGCATAACACCCCCTGTTTGCCCAAATAACTATATTTTAGTTTCATCAGTCCACAGCACCTTATTCCAAAATGTAGCTGGCTTGTCCAAATGTGCTTTAGCATACCTCAAGCGACTGTTCGTGGCGGCTGCAGAGAAAAGGCTTTTCTGCATTACTCTTCCATACAGCATCTCCTTGTGTAAAGTGCGCTGAATAGTTGAACGACGCACAGTTACACCATCTGCAGCAAGATGATGTCGTAGGTCTTTGGAGCTGGTCTATGGGTTGACTGTGACTGTTCTCACTACGGATCGACCAATTATCGGTCTGGCCGATAATATCGGCCGATATTCAGCATTTTTGCGATAATCGGCATCGGCCGTTTTTTTCACCGATAACCGATATATTTAATTAATATATTTTAAAACGCGCTCCATTGGCTCTGATGCAGCGTCTCTGCCTGAAGTCACCACTCTCTTGGTTGTGTAACAATGTCCCACCCACAACCCTCACTGATTGGCTACTTGGCGCAAGTGAGTCATTGACAGCCAATCAGTCAACATTGAAGCCTCTACATGCAGCGCCACAGACTCCGAGGAGAAGCGGAGGACTGCTCCGGTGAGCAGCAGAAAGGTAAGGAAGGGAGAGTTTCAAAGCCCTCTAGGATGAAGTTTTAAAAAATACCACAACCTTATCCTCTAGTATAAGGGAGGAAAACCTGCGCTTTGGCTCTGGAGATTAAACTACTTATAATTGGCGCGACCGCTTTAGAGCTGGGGCCAGACGCACAATAATAATAGGAGACCCTTACGGTTATCAAAACTTTGTGGGAATAATTCATCTCCTAACGTGTCTCACCCCGTGGGGCGGCTCCTGGTTTATCAATAAACACCCGCGGTGATTATAGCCTGTAAGTTTAACAGTGTTAACGTGTCCTTGTTTGTTTTCAGTCGCCTCTCCCTCAGCGCTCTCTTTTTTCAATCAATAAATTTACCATCGCGTCTACAACTCACGTGTGTAAAGTTGACTTTATTGTTTTAATTTCCAATTGCCAAGTGCCTTATTCTTATTTATGTAATATGACATACAGTTATAAGCACAATAGTGTACATTTAATGTTCTGAGATTCCAAATATGACTTAATTTCTCTAAATATATAAATAAATATAATAATAAATAAGGAACTATAAGTGAAAAACTCTGTTAAGCACTGAAAGTTGTCTTTATTTAATCATTATGCTGTTTGATGTAAACTTTTCCATAAATAACTATTAAATCTATAAAATGAATGTAGTGAGCCTAGGTTCAGGCCACCCTCTTTATTGGTTTGCTCTTAATCAGGCTGAATCAGATGTAGACTACCTGAGAGAACATAAGACATCATTAATTAAATGTTATTTATAAGAATATTATGTAGTGTAGTGGAAGTTTAATAGACAGTTTTGCTCTAATAAATTAATATATATTTTCTCTTTTTTTAATTCTCACTCTTTCTTTTTGTCTCTCTTTCTCTAAATCCTCATTACAGGTGGATAGATCCAAGAAGCGGGTGAAAAGTACAGTATGGCAGTATTTTACAAAGCCAACCCCAGGAAGGGCAGTGTGTAATACCTGCAAATACATTAATGATTATGTGATTATGTTATTATGTTAATTATGTGTTCATGTTATTTTACAAAAACTTAATTTTGTCAGTGTAAACAAACCGTTTACTGTATTCATTTTAATCCCAGGTGTGTTTCTCTAAATTTTGACACCAAAATGTTCATTTTTACTGCAAATAAATATCGGTTCTACATATCGGCTATCGGTTTCACTTGGTTATTAATAATCGGTATCGGTATCGGCCGTGAAAAACCCATATCGGCCGATCCCTAGTTCTCACCATCCTTCACCTCTGCTTATCTGAGATTTTTCTTGGTCTGCCACTTCGGGCCTTAACTAGAACTGTGCCTGTGGTCTTCACATTCCTCACAATGTTCCTCACAGTTGAAACTGAGAGCTTAAATCTTTGAGATAGCTTTCTGGACCTAAACCATGATGTTGAACAATCATTGTTTTCAGGTCATTTGAGAGTTGTTTTGAGGCTCCCATGTTGTAACTCTTCAGAGAAGATGCAACAAGAAGAAACACTTACAATTGTTACAATTAATATATGAGAAGTGAAATTATTACAGAAAGTGTGCAAGAATTATTTAAACAAAATTAGTCATGTGCAAAAATGTAGGCACCCTTGCCATTTTATTGATTTCAATACTTTAGCACTAATTATTGGAACTCAAAATTGGTTTGGTAACCTCAGTGACCCTTGACCTCCATACACAGGTGAATCCAATCATGAGAAAGGGTATTTAAGGAGGCCACAAAATGTTTCTTTTGTGGTGCCTAAACGTATGCACAACTTTGTTAACAATAATAATAATAATAATACTAATAATAATAATAACAATAATAATTCTTGCACGCTTTCTGTAAATCATATAAACTTTATTCCATTTCTCAAATATCACTGTTTGTCTCCAATATGATATATTTAACTGAAATTTATTATTCAAACAACCAATGATTAATAAATAGGGATGTAACGATGCATCGTGACACGATTAAAAATCGGTACAAATGCGTGGCAATTCGCACCGGTTGACAGAAAAAATTAATCGCGAATGCGAGTGAAGTAGGATATGTTCTTTTTTTCAGAAATAGGTTACGTTATCTTAAAAAATGTCACTGGTTGGTGACTTACGTCACTACGTAGGTACGGGGCACAGAGCGAGGGAAGACATGGCGACGGTAGACAACAACTTTGAGATAGTGGATGCACCGAGCTCTTTAAAATCACCTGTGGCGGCATTTTGGATTTCCTATATATACAAATACAACCGGTGAGAAATGGACAGACAAAACCAAAACGGCATGTAAATATTGTAAGAGACTGCTAACATATAGCGGCAACACAAGCAACATGCAGCAGCATATTAGCCGCCACCACAGTCAGAAGCAAAGTAACGTTACGCCACCTCGTGAGCTGCCAAACTATAATATGTCATATCTTAATACACACAGCACATGTTTAGACTCTAAATGGCCAATTTCTTGCCCTTAAATTATCTTAAAACTGCATTCCGTGACACAGAAAAGTGAGAAACGGCCACTGGTTCAATGTTATTCTGCTTCCACAGTCTTTCTCTCTTGGACGCCATTGCTCACTGTAGCCAAAAGCACAACAACCTTGTGTAGCGACCCCTACTGATCGGGCGGGAAACTGCAGTGCAAGTACGAAGGCTCGAGGGGTCTCCGTGGTTACGCAGTCGGATAACGCATTACGCAGTCGGAGAAGTATAATGTGGCTCTCTCCCGCCTCACCTTACCTCTTGGACTGCCGGCTGCTGAAACAATGGAATCAGAGGGTTTGTTCTTGGAATGTCGATGTGGATCTAACAGGGAGAAAAAAAAGATTAAAATTACTACTTGAACTGTCGGAGTATGTTGAAATCCTAAGAAGAATTTCCTTTTGTCAAATATTATAAACAGTACCTGTCTGTATGTGTCTTTGTAGTGCTCGTCTGTCCTTGAGTGGTAATACTGCTCTATGAATCCAAAATATTCTTCTCGCTTCCTTTTTAGCACCAGTTCTCTGCGCTCCTTGTTAGCTGGTAGGTATCCCTGAAATCGAAAAAGTGTTTTTTCCTCAATAAATGAAGAGTTTCAGAGGAACAGAACAGCCCGGCAATTTGAGATTAAAGGAAAGCAGATAACGTTGCCAGGAAGGACTTTCGACATCTTTCTAAAACTTCCTAAGATTTCCTAAAAGGCATGCAACTGGCTACACAGACAATAGAAAATAATAACAGGGAGTAATCGAGACAGGGTGCCATGAACATGTGATAATAGAAAAATTAGGGTCATAAGACTTACGGAGAGAAGTCTCCAAGTGATTGGGCGCACTTCTTTAGGAATACCCGACCAGCTGTGCTTTCGGAGTTCCTCTGCAACAGCACAGGGCAAAAAATACAAACAGAAATTACACAACACTCAATGACACATGGGCACAGGTAGTACATACAGCTGGTCTGTAACCTGCAGTGAAGTGATAGTATGCAGCATTTCCCTTTGACTCAGTTCAACCTGAGTCTTAATTAGGGCTGCAACGGTACAGTTTTCCCACGGTTCGGTATGCATCATGGTTTTTGGGCCACGGTATCGGTACGGTTTCGATATCTTAATATAAAACTGCTCAGACTAGCAAAGGCAATATTGCACTGTAAAATAATTAAAAGCACAGAATCAAACCACAAACTTATTTCAACAAAAGTGCACCATCAGATCAAAGTAAACAGCAAACATAAAACCACACAAATTAAACGTAAAGTTTAGTGCTATCCAATACAAATAAACAAAATTTGAACCCACTCACAGTCAAATACACCGTGCTGAATCCGAGTGAAAGAGACAGGAGTGATAACCCTAACCCATAAATGAGAGGCTTGCTCAGAGTCGCGCTGTAGGTGAATGTGGAGCCAACTTCAGCGTTGTGATGCGAAGACGTTTACCTGGAGCGAATGTCTGTCGAATATCCAACTTAAAATTAACTTCACTGTGGTGCATAACCGATGCTTGCAACGTTATGCTTGCACACCGTGGTTTGTTTGTTGACGGTCCCTTTCTCACTCTCATCGTAGTTTGCACTGAATCCAAAATAATACCACACTTAAACGGATTTAAACAAAGACGGTGCCTCTTCGAACTCAAGTTCACTCGTTCACTCGCCATTGCTTCTGCGGCATGAGCACACCATGGTGCTGACTGCAGCGCTACACTCATGTCTCCTGAGTGGATCTAGTCGCACGGCTATACAAGGTTTTGATAACTTTTTGTGACGGGCCTAAATGTACCGAAATACCGTTGTTTGCCGTTGTGTATTGAACCGAAAAGGGCGTAAAATACCACCTACATCCACTCATTTCGTTTTAAAACACATCATCACTGCTCACACCGGCCGTCCACACTACTAACATTTTTGAGTGTCTAAAATGTTTTGGAGATGCTGTGGGCTACATTTTTGTTTGCTAAATGTAGTTCAACTCTGCTGTAGTCTGGAGGAGCAGGAAAGAAGATGAAGGTTATGACACTGCACTGATGCATGTAAACAGATGAACTGAACGCCATTATTCCCGTTTAGCGTAGCTTGAAGAGACACATCGTAACAGCGTCAGGGTTTCCCCCAGAAAACCCGCTAAGCCCGGGGGTACCTCTCGGGCCCACTGCATTTTTGTAAAAAATAAATAAATAAATAAAAGTATTTTACAGGAATTTTTTTAATTATGACTATTATGTGTTATTGTAAGACATTTATTAACAATACTTAAACACCAACTATAGAGTCTTACAAAAAGACACTCTTGAATTTAAATAAATAAACAATTTTTTCACTAAAGTTATATATTAATTAATAATCGGCCAGTGAATCTTAAAACAAGCCATGCAATGGTCATATTTAAAAGTAAAATAAAGAAACATAAATATCTCCCTCTCCTGCGCCGTTCGCCGCTCTGCGCTTCTGCGTCTCCAAGCGGTCATTTAATATCTAAAGCAGACTGGATCATATCTCTACATGTTTTATCCCCACATAAAAATAATGATCTTTATGACGAGGATGGAGTACAGTCGCGATGAAGTGCAGGTGATCCGAGTATATCTGAGTAAAACATGGTGACAGAAGAGCAGAGCGCACTTTTCATCGATTTTCACTCCGTGGTTCTAATCTTTGTGAAAGAAGACGCTTTAACGCTGCAATAAAAGGAATAACAGATGCATCAGATGAGCTGACCTCTTTAGTTAACTGCTCAAAGAGAGAAAATGTTCTCTGGTGTGAAGTGAATGTCGCGGGGAGTTCATAATCTGTGCCGCACGCAGCCAAGTTTCCCTTTTACGCAGAGACTTTCCAGCGTTTAACAGGTGCTGTTCCACCGTGTTGTAGCTGTGTTTCGACCGCAGAATTATCGGTGCATCCCTAAATATAACATCTTTATTGACAAGAACGATGTAGCGGCCCGCCAGGCTTATAATACACTGGGGGAAACCCTGAGCGTAGTTTCATGTCAAAATGCGTTTCTGCTATGCAAAATGCGTACAGATTGGCAGGTCTGAGGCCGACTCATTCAGACAGACCCCAGTACCACATTTAAAATATACATTCTACACCACTGTGTTAGAAGAACAGGAGTATTATTAACACCTATTTCATATTTTCACAATGACAGTGTTTGTTCTTCTTCTATACCTAGATCGGTGTTGGGACTGGCAAGCAGCTGCTTGAATTTGTCCAGGCGACTCTTCTCCCGCACCGTCATGGGTGGTGCACCGGATGCGTTCTGGTCCGAGATGCGAGCCACCAGTGGGATGATGGGACGAACTGGGAGAGACTGCTGCTTCTGCAGTGTGGAACGGACTGTGGAGAATAACAAAAGAAAAAAACTGCAACTGCATTACAGTTGTGTGACACATAATCAGCACTGACTGTACTCTGCGCACCCCCTGTACGCTAAAGGGTAAACAAGGAAAAACTGATTTTAGCCACTTAATTGGGTCACCTAATAAAAACTAAACCTGCTTACATCTTATAAATACGATTGTCACTTTATCTCAGTATTAGACAGCTTCTCTTGAGAGGAAACAGAAGTGTGAAAACCACTTACTCACCCGCACCAAAGTCCATGGAGAAAATCAGTATTTTTTCACGAAAGCACACAGGAGTTGTTAAATGTGTTATCTTGCAATTTTGGCATTTGATAACCTTCATTTGGATTTACCTACGTGACACAAACGTACCTAATGTGGCAGTGGACAAGCAGCTCTCACGTTCTTCAGAGCTAAACATGCAGATTTTTCTCTATGGACTTTGGTGCAAGAGAAACAGACGGAACAAGATGAGGCGGCAAACATGTTCTTAAAATAGTGTGTATTGAGTGCTGACTGTGTCAGTACCACACCACACTTTATCACTTCAAGCTCACTGGAAGGTTTTCAAGGACATTTGTAGAACTGCAGAATGTTCCGCCTAGGCCCAGCACATGGTGAAGCCCTGATATTATCACAGTGGCACTATAATTAGCTTCACTATTAATCATCTGATAAGCTGCTCAGTACTTCTTAATGCAAATTGTACAGCTGCAGTACATTAGTCACATACCCGAGGACGAGCCGAGGTGGGCCTCGCTATTAGACTTGACAACCTTCCCATTGACAGGCTCACAGTCTGCCTCCTCGTCCTCCTGAACATCCTGGAGGTTTTGAGCTTCTGAGCTGAGTCCATGTGACATCCTGCTCTTGGCGTCTCCTGCCTCATTCTGCTGCTGTGAGGACACAGCACACTCGTCAAGATACAGTCTCTGCTCACTTTAAACCAACTATTTACCTGAATTTGATCTGTTGTAAGAATGAGTCTTGTAGACACCTGCATCTGTACGGGTGTAGACTGCAGGCCTGATGAAGGGGGGGATGAAGTTGGGCCGGGAATCCCGAGGAAATCCTCATCTTCCTCATCATCAATGTCCCAAGCATCATTGGTGCTGCGAGCAAACTCGTGGAAACTCGAGGCCTTTTTTGACTTGAGGTTGTTGAACTTGGGCTTGGTGTCTTTTGGATACCTGCAGGGGAAACATTCAGAAGTCAAACAAAGGAAGACCGAACATTAAACCCTTAATGGGTACCTCCAGTAGCTAATATACACTCACAAAATCATTAAAGAAACAACAACAAAACAACAACAATAAATAAAACCCCCACAAAACTGAAAATCCAACAAAAGGGCAATAAAACACGACAATATTTTCAAACAAGCTGAACTAATAGTACATTTATAAATAAAACGTAAATATTGGTAAAGTGCTATTGCATACAATGCAGACATGCACATATCCTCCAAGCATGGAACAATCAGTTGCAAAAAAAACCAAAAACATGACAATGGGAGTGGCATGAACATAATGTGTCTGTGTTGACGACACAACACCATACACCATGCCCAGTTCTCATGTGCTCACTCACATGCGCCGCAATCGAGGGTCAAGAGGTGGATGCTGTGCTCCGTAAACTGGTTGTACACTGTAGAAGATGACGTGAAACACTGTCAACTTTGTGCATTAAAAACCTGCGCAGCTTCCAATACTTTGACTGAGTTATTCTTAAAGATGAGCTGTTTCATAACACATGCTTAAATGTGAATTGTTTCTTTTTTGTAACAGAGAAATCAATAAAACTGTATAATTCGGGTTTGTGGACAAAGCTAAACATATGAGAACATCATCACTTTGAGGTTTGGGAAACACTGATCAAAATTTTCTGACATTTTAAGAGAAAATACTTGACAGATTAATCGATTATTAAAATAAATGTTAGCTGTAGCTCTAAACCTAACCACAATTCACAGCAAACGCATCATCACAGCATCCTCAAAGAATCATCCCACCCTGGCCATCACCTCTTTGAAATACTACCGTCAGGGAGACGACTCAGGACCATCCGCAGCAAAACAAACAGACAAAAACAGTTTTTATCCCAGAGCCATCATCACATTGAATAATGCCAAATCTCGGCGATCTTGAGTGTCTTGAAAGGCGCCTTAAATATAATGCATTATTATTATTATTATTATTATTAAAACTAGATACAGAGGACTACATAAAAGTGCAATACTGTCTATTTAAAAATATTGTTTGCTGTCTCTTGTACCTTGTTGCACTGATGAGAGGGTTTCTACCTCAATTTTGTTGTACTTTGCAATGACAATTAAAGATTCTATTCCCAACGTTTTGCCTCATTAAGACCAGGCTTTCGTCTCTGTGAGGACTAGTCCTAAAACTGTTCAGCATCTACCAGAAAAGATCCTAAAGAGGTCACACATTCTGCACATTCAAAGAGTCAAATTTGAGATATGTGACTGTTTAAGGCACTGAGAGAGGCAGACAAACAGCCTCATGACAGGTCAGCTCTACCATCTAATCAAACATCACAGCCCTGGTGTATTTAGTTGAATTGTGCTGTTTTAGCAGAACTAGGAGACAGCTTGCACAGCCCGCATGTTCCTCACCACCCTGCAGTGCCCACCATGTTCAGCGGATGTGAGAATCTTATTGCTCAACCAGTTTCCAACTCTGGGGCATTCCATATAGCAAAATGGTCTTATCATGAGATCTGTGGCCAAGCCCCACAACTGCCAACAGCACTTCACACTTCCTTTCCTTATCTCCTTTCACTGCAGCTTCCTCTTCTATGTTCAAACTTTTGGGGGATTTCTAACTGGAAAACGAACAAAAAACAAAACAGTGGACCAAGCAACGTATGCTCTACTGAAGTGTCGTAGATGAACACATTAACACAGCAAAATTCGGTTTTGAATATGTTTAAGAAGCACAAGGGTCCCCCGGCAGGAGAGGAGTCTGGGTTCCTACACCCTACGTTTACAATGGAATGCTGCAGGCCATACCTGAACATTGCCATGTTTTGGCTTTGGTTGACCAGAAAATGGATGCATTGGTTGAGTAGCTGTCCTTGTTTATTCAGTAAAGTGGCCCCTATGGGAGACTGAAGATAGAAGACCTAATATGGGCAGGTTGAGCAGATAACCTGTGGTCTTGCTCATGGGGGGTTAGTGCTTCTGGGGAATTTGGCTGAAGCTCGGAATTGACACAGAAAAAAGATCTCTTTGTTTTATGAAAAGTCTTGTGTCACGGAGTCTCATTCTGCATCATCATCTCATCAACTGTTGTCCTCAAGAAGAAGGAAGCCTGACTAAACTACACTACATTACTATTAGGGCTGTAACGATACACAAACTCAAGATTAGATTTGTATCATGATATTTGACCCACGGTTTGATACATTCCACATTTTATTTTTTTTACACATTTACTTGTATAACAACTTAATATAACATTTAATAACAAATATTTTGGAACACTGTGAACAGATTTGAACATAAATAAATAAATAACCAGATTTCTCTCTTTTCTCTAACAAAATAATACTGTTGAAAAATACAAAGTAAATGATCAATCAGACTGGGATTTGTCCCCAAAGCATCCTAGGAAGTGTAGTTTTTCATGAGAAGAAGTTTTGTTCCGGTGGAAATTACTTTTTATGATAAACAGCAAAGGTAAGACAACATTTCCGCTTGTATTTCTTGAAAGTCAGTTATTGTTTTGCTCTTATTTTGGGGCTGGATCAGTGAATCTTGTTCGTAGAGTGATAAAAATGGTACTGCTGGAATCTGTGAATTCTCCGCTGTTTACATTATCACGCTGATGCTCCGGCGCCATTTTTTTAAACATGAGATGGAACTTTTTTTTTTACACCTCCTGCGGGTTTGATCCATCGGTATTTCAACTGTGTTTGGTGAACATAAGAAGAGGTTTATATGAGCTTTTAGCTGAGTTTCTGACCTTTCTGTGGGTATGCAGCATGTCTGTGTTTGTTAAAGTTAGACATGGTTTTATGACGCTTTTGTCGCTGCGTCTGACGCTGCCCCGGTACAGAGGACATCAGTAAAGAAGAGATTAACGCGATTAAAAAACATAACATAATTTGGCACCCCTAATAAAAATAATATTAATTTGAAAAGTTTGGTAGCACTAACAGCTCATATCATGTGGCTGAGTTAGAAAGGGCGTTTCGCGATTCTGTTTTCTCACGCCACGAGACAGGTTCGTGGCTCCGAGTATCGCGATTTCGATTTCGATCAATACGCATATCGTTACAGCCCTAATTACTATAGTAATAGCTCCCAAGTATCAGCATGAATCAAACTTGATAGTAGAAGAAACAAGGTTTTCAGTGGCCGATGCTGGTGCCAGTTTTTAGAAATCAGGACAGGTGATGGCCGTTAATTGATACAGATCTTTAGTTTACTTTTTTTGATAATAGTTAGTCCAAGGTCTGGAACTAACTATTATTTATTTGTTTGTTATAATCTGTTAATATGTCATTATTTTCTCACTTTTTCTCACACACACAAAATGTTGATAAGTGTTTCAAATTACATTTACAAATCTTGATGAATGAATCACCATTTTAGTGTTCGGTGTGCTGCTGCCTGTCAGTGTGTCATTAAATGTCAGGTTTTGCGCAGTGTGGATAACACAAAGACATAAATATCAGCACGAGTATGGATTTGTGTCAAACTGTGGCCTGTCATGCTGTGGGCAAACATCATGTCTATCTCATGTGTACCAAGAGCCTGGTGGCTGAGAACTGGGCCGGCTGATTATCTGCCGGTGCCAGAGTCCCTTGTTTACCAGCAACAGACGTGTTTTATCAGGAGCGGCTCAAGGGCATGCAGCAAGACGGTTCGCTTCTTGCTTTTCTTGTTTAAACATGTGTTTGGGCTTCTTGCCTTTCCGCCCACTATAGTTTGAGAGAGATCAGCATTTGTGACAAAGGCAACAACAACACCCTCTCCTCAGAGAGATTCTCTTCTAAGATTTCCTTAACACACCGGCCTTAAACCACACAACTACATCCCCTCTCTCTCATTATATATGCACACCTACACATCCAGTAAACCAGTCCAGCTTCTCTGCCAGCAGGAAAATCCCTCTATATTCAAAAGAGATAAGAAGGCAGTAATGCATTATTACGGATGCCAAGTAGCCAACAGCACTAAGATACAGCTAAAGGCTTACACAACTGCTAAATGCACTCTTTGAATACATTGTCAAGTTGCAACTTTTTCTTCTATGAAGAGCCAGGCTTTAGGTGTTTTGCTTCTTTCAATTAACTCCCAATATTAGCTTGACAGTAGTGAATGGAAACACCCAAGACATTTTACTGGAAACCAGGGTTTATGATTGCACTGACAGCTTCTTATACATAGGCTACTGGTTATCTCAGTTATCAGTTATAGAGCCCCCTAAAAAGAGGATGTTTTGTGATGAAACCTCTGCTCTCATGACTCATTTAACAAATTAGAGGTTTGAGATCTACTGCAGTGATCCTCTCTCTGGAAGTCCCCTATGTGTTTAGGTAAGGGTTGATAGGGTCAGGTTCAGGTTAAGATTCGTGGAAACTACAGATAAGCAGATACGATACTCAGCATCAGTCTGATATTGATCAAAATAACTAGATCATACATGTCGAAGGAAACACAAACCACCCAAAACCCCTCAAAATCACAAAAAATATTCACCAAGTAGAGTCAGAGCACAATGTTTTTGAAATGAACTAGTATGATCTGATGTTATGATTAACTGGAAAACTGGATTCAATCTGGAAAATATTTTAATACTTTTATTAATTTTTTTTTATTAGCAGCTGGACTGCCGATAAAAGACAGAACGCTGTCAGTGAGCGCTGAAGAAAGAATTTACTTCACATTTAAACTTCTGTCTATCTCTAATGGTAACTATAGCCTCTGGAAGTTTGTTCCATAGTCCCACTGTTGTTGGAAGGAAAGTTTTCCTATGCCTGACAGTGTGAGAGTCAGGGATCACCAGTGTGTTCTTGTGCTGGGATTTTGACTGGCGTGTCACCTGCCGCACCTCTTGTTAATCTACTAATGGATGAACAGCAGGTATATCAACTGCATCCATTAATATAGTGGGAATAATATTAGACATGGGCCACATGGTTGGTGTAGTGGTTAGCGCTCTTGCCTTTCGCCTTATGTCAACTGAGATTGTCACAGCACCCCGCGACCCTCCTTTGGAGGATAAAGTGATAAAAAATGGATGATGATTCATTAAACATGAATAAATATTTTTTTTTTTTTTTACCAACGATGGTGCTAGTGTTACAGGTGTTTTTACTACTGATAAAGGTAGTTTGTTTGAGCATTTTAAACCGTTTTATGTAAAGTTCAGATTGGACAAATTGTGCATACAGAGTCTATAAAGAAATCAGCCACCTCTGCTTTGAACATGAAATAAAATGTATATGTGTATTTTATATCTCAGTGGTTCATATGTTTTGTTTTACAGACCCTCAAATAAATACAAAGAACCCTGGACAACATTCTCCTTTAGCTGTAAACAAAAACACCAAAGAACAACCATATGGGAACGTTGTGTGGGGACAACGGTGCAACTGCAGGAGAACGTCTCAGTTTTTGGTTCCCTTATCGTTTATGGAACATACAACCCCCCAGGGAACGCTGTTTAAATGTTTTTTTTTTGGGTTTGGTTGTAACTAAACTAAGGAGAACCATGGGTTAATTTTCTTGTTAGTAGTAGAAGCACACATACATTCTACATAATATATACCAACTGATTTTAATGAAGGAATTAATTCACTTAACTTTGATCTAAATGTGATCAAATGTGAACTGGCAAAACACTTGGTATCGGCCGATACTCAGGGCTGTGATATTGGTGTCGGACATGTTATCCCTCTCAACCGAGAAACAGATCTCGACACCGGTTCATGTTTACGTCAGTGACCCATGTCGACTGTACACGCAGACACTGTGACAGCTGACACCACGCAGCGTCAGAGGAGAAGAAAAGAGTGTCCCTCATTCTTTTCTCTCTCTCTCACTCACAAACGCACACACACGCGCGCACACACACACACGCGCACACACACACACACGACTCTGTAGGGAGTCATGTTTTAAATGAGCTATGACTCGTATATTTATGTACATTTACCCGTGGTTGATGAAAGTTCACAGCACAGTATCAGGGTGACACTATATGAACACCAGAGTCATAGACGGACATTAAAACAGCTTACCTTCCGGGAACCTTCGCGTTTCTCCTCCAAAAATTGATCCTGTTCTCAGTGGCCATACTCCGATAAACGCAATCCCCGTCAAAGCGACACGCAGACCGGCTCGTCGCATGAACGAACCGCGGTAAAAAACAAAACAAAAAGGGCTTCCGTGTTCACGGGCGAGCGCTCCACACCGCTCGGTTAACCACCGCTCCGCGCCCTCATGCGTTCTTAACGCGTTTTAAACGGCCGGTAGACGGAACGAGTTAGCTTTTTGCTGCGATGATGAGTAGTACGTAGCACCGGGAGCCGCCATCTTGGAGCAGAGCGAACTCAGCGTGGGATTGGCCGGCGTGTGGAACAGGTGCAGCGGAAGTGTCCAATAGGAAGAGCCACTGCAGAGACGGCGAGGGATGAGAGTTGAAAATCAAACAAACAAATATTCATGGTGGTAGAAGGTAGTTTGTTTAGTGTGAAGTATTCTTGTTTGGTGTGTTTTGCGTGTGTTGTGTAAATATGTGACCGAGCAGCAGCCACTGGCCATGTGGTAAAATGGTTAAAGGAAAGGCGGACAAGAGGACACCATACCACCCGCATTCTGTCAGTACATTAACAAAGTTATTACATAACTCCAGTTGGGGAAGCGACAGTTTGTATACAACGGCCCTCGGAAGTAATGTAAAATGTCTGTTTAAGGGACATGCCCTTTGTGATTATCAGTTACTTTTAATGTCCAATGTCTGTTTAAGAGACATTTTTCAGTTATTTCTGTCATGTTAAAATCCTGTTGGAGGGACATAACATGTCCTTTGTGATTTTCCGTTAGCTTATGTCAAATATATTAAGACCTACATTTAAAGTAAATCAGAGCAATCTAAATAACTGTATGGGTATGGGCTTGAATCGAATGTTAAATAAGAATTTACCTTTCTTCTTATAGAGTTCTTGTTTTCTTCATTGTCTATTTGTATGTTGAATATTTGACATAGAAGTGAGTGGGGAAGTGATTAGTAAGCATGTGAGAGATACATAATAAAAAGTAACTAAACTCCTAAACCACTTTATTCAGCTTAAAATGAATGTATATGGTTATCTAGTAATATCATTTAGTGATCCAGGTCCAACTCTTGTAAAGTATTTGAATTACAAGTGTGACTTTGACTTTTGTGCTTTGCATTTAGAGCTTATGATGTATTGTTTTACGGTTGTCTTGCGATATATAGATTATCACAGAATTGTTGTATCGATATATTATTGGTATCGTGGTACCATGTATTGCCTATTGTGAGGTACTCTGTGTACCCTTCTTTCTGTTTTTATGTGAAGGCAACTGTCACTGACACACATGAGAAAGGGAGGGGTGACTCCTTGCAATCTCAGCATTAGATATCGTCACTTAATGGTCATTACTCAATGGACCTTATGGACCTCCCAAATATGCAGTCCCATTCAGTGCAAACAGAGCCATTAAACTGTCTCAATAAAACGTAATAAAACTACTAAAACTTTCTACAAGGGTAAAAGTAAAAGAGAGAGATAATTCCTAATGACTAGACCAGTGTATGCAATGCTCTACAGACTTGCTTCATCTTGAGATACATAATATCCCATAAAACATTCATGTCTACTTTGCAATCTTTCCAGTTAATTTGTATTGCTAATAATAAAGAGGAGGACAAGCAGGGACACAGGTGTTACACCACATACTGTAACCCATGACTTTCTTACCTGAAACGCTCATGTATCGCTATTGTTTTGAAATGTTTCAGCAGGATATGTACTATGAAAAAGTCCCAATGCCAATGCAACAATTATTTATTCACTCCATACTATAAATTATCTTCAGACCAATCTATTAAGTGTTTCACAATCGCAGATTACTAAAGATAGATATAGTAAAGTGCTGAAGTATACAGGCCATACCAATACAATCCTTAATCTGAACCTCTCAAAGAGGTTATGTAAAACGACATGTTTCTTCCACAACAGTCCATCAAATGCCTCTGAATGTGTTTAAAGAAGTGTCTGTAGTGAGATGATGTTTTGCATCTCATTCCATGGCCACGGTGCATAGAAGGAGAAAGCAGTTAATCATGGGGCACAATCTCTGGAGTGACGTGATGTAAAAAATGGGAAAGTTGTGTTTTAACAGTTCCGTCAGTTGTAGGAAGAGACAAAAAGATGAAAAGCAAAAAAGTCACAAGAGTTAAAGAAGAACTGCCATGTTTTATACCCTTTGTCACTTCTAGATTTAGTTATCTATTCAAGCCACAAACCAGCACACAAATCAAAAATACTTCCTCATGTTTAAACCAAAACTTCCCTATTTCGCAATAGTATTTAGATGCTGCATGTTGCGGCTTTGTCCACATGAGGGCAGGCTTTCTCTTTCCCAATGGCAGAGCTGTGGTGAAACCAGTTGAACAACCTCTTATTTACTGTAAATGTTTGAAAAGTGAGTTTTGCACTGTAATGCTGCTTACTACACTCTGTATCAGCTACAGAAAGCAAACAGCACACGTGTAGGCAGTGAGGTGAGAAACACTGACTTATTGTCCATGTAGTCCCTTTTATATGATCACTTATTTCATTTAAAACAAGCACCTTGATGACTTCCACAAAGAGCATTTAGAAAAAAATCCTTGTGTCCCATTCAAATGCAGGCAAATGAAGGTTTTGTGAGTCGTGGCTTTACTTTCGTTTTCAGTATTTGAATCGCAGGTGTTCTCCTGTTTCTGTTTGTTTAGGGAAATCACTGCAGCTCCTCACCTGGCACTTGCCTCCTCCAGCATCCAACGGATCACAACTGACAGAACAAAGGTGAGTGTGTGTTTATTATATATCTGGGCTCCTTGCAGTCGCACTGTAGTATTTTCACAGCCTGGGAACAAATGTGTGCCATGGATCTCATGTCATTATGAGCCAGAGAATATATTCATTCACACAGCATTTGGGATTATTACTTTTCTTTTTTTAAGATTTTGAACCTTGCCTCAGGGTGTTTCTTGTGACACTGTTCTCCTGTGCTGCGTTGAGTGTGGTCAGCTCACAGAAGGACAGAAGCGAGGAGATACACTAATAGAGTCACAAGGAGAGACAATGGGGAACTGTGTGTTGGGACTGCTAAAGCTGCCTGGGGCTTAATAGTTTGCAACATGACACTCTACTTTTACTTTGAAGTTTTTCCAGCCAGACCACAATGGTGACTCATTTAATTTCTTTGAGATGGAAACATTTATATAAATACCAATATGACTTTAAAGGAAACTGAAAAGATCTTGTTCCTCTGTTATGTCTGTGACTAAAGACCACACTGAAGAGAGATGTTTTAGAGTGTTTTTCCATGGCACATGCTCTGGGGAGTTGATGCCCCCCGGCTATATTTTGGTTTGTGTGACCCCCTTGTATTGCTCCCTCTCTCACCCCTGAAAGGAGGGCATTGTGACTTCTTCTCTTCTTGAACATTCAACATTCTTTACGAAAAGAGGGACTATCTTCTTTTGTTGCCATGTCACTGTGGCGAGGACACAGAGGACACACGCAATTTGGAAAAGATGTAAAGAATTGTAGATAAAAGTATTTGGGAGAAAAAGTGGTGAGTTTTTTTTCTTAATGTATGCGCAAGACTTTTTACGCACACACTTTTTTAGAGAGAAAGGTGGTTTTATTAGCAAAGAAGAAAACTGTGTTACTCTGACAAATATGACAAACTTAAAAAAAAACAAAAAAACACTATTATTCATCACTTATTTCAAAAATATACACAACAGCAGAACAAACTTTGTTTCCTCTTCAGGCACACGGTGATGTATAGTGGAGTCCATGATCTAAAGGTCAACAGGTCATCAATTGCTGTTCTCAGGTGCTCTGTCTGTGACCAGGCCATGAGGGATTGTGAATTCTCTGAAAAAGGTAGGACAGGCACTTTTTTTTCTGTGTGTGTGTGGGCACCGATGAGTCCTATGTGAGTCATTTGCATATCGCAGAATGTAAAAAGAGACTCAGACATTCATTCATAACTTTCTGTCAGGTACTGACATTTGCTAAAGCTCCAGTGTGTAAGAATTATTGCCATCTAATGGTGAAATGGCAGACTATAAGAAACAGAAGACTCACATCAGAAATACGGTGGCCTGGCTCTGGCCCTAAATAGACATGGGTCATTGAAAGGAGTTAGTAAGTTGATATTTACAGTTAGGTCCATAAGTATTTGGACATCGACATAGTTCTCTTTATTTTGGCTCTATACACCACTACAATGGATTTGAAATGAAACAAACAAGATGTGCTCTAATGGTACACTTTCAGCTTTAATTTGAGAGTATTTACATCCAAATCAAGTGAACGGTGTAGGAATTGGAACTCTTTCTATAGTGGATGCCATGAGCGAAGCAGTTCTTTCAAGTTGCCCTCCCATCTTAAGCTGTGTCAGCACATTCAGTCCTTGAATTTGAAAGAAATGGTCGAAAATTCAACAAAGGGGAAACCCTGGAAAATGTATTTATTTATTCACCTTAAATTAGATTGCCTGATGGTTAGAGTAGTTACCTCTGAAGTGGGAAGTCTGCGGTTCTGATCCCAGTTGTTGGACCAAAGAGGAGGTGAATTGAATGTAGGACTATAGTGTCCTGTTCAAGGGTGAGGACAAATACTTCTGAGTTGCTGCATGTTACAGAAACTGGAGATGGAGTTTATGATCTATAACCAGCTACCTCTACGTAAATGTTATATGTGGATGATAAAACACAAGAGTAAAATTTAATTTTTCACCCCCCCCCCCCCTTACTGTACTACAACATACAGGATCGAGATGCGAGTTGCTGTACGCTTGCACATAGCTGATGACCTTGGGAGGGTACAGCAGCTGACCCCACATCAGATTGGGTTTAGCGGCATTTTATACCCCAGTGCCTGCTTATGGCACATTAATCCTCATACAGCACAGTTTATACCATGGTGTGTAAATCTGTGAAGGAGGGTGGGGGGGGGGGGGGCTCACCCACCACGCTCTCCTTCAACACTAGGTGGTACTGTCTGTGAAAACAAAACAGTGCTTGGTGAATCTTGACTTATTTATTGTGTTGTAGGTTTTACAGTTTTTCTCAGTCGCTTTGGTGCTTTTCTCAGATCAGAATGAAAATTCTCATAACTATTAGTTCAACCTTCACAACATTTAGACATTTGTGCACATCCCAGTAACTATTTCTCCCTCCTCATTCTTTTGGACATGTATCAGTTGCTTTCATACAATTCTCTGCTGTTTTATAACATTATCATTTGCTTATGTCATGTCAGTCAAAATGAACTATACTTATGGATGCTGAATAAAACTAATCGTCTTCATTTCATTGCTTGCGTCATTACATACAAAACTGTTGAACCAGTTATCAAATTCTTTCAAGCAAATTTTAGACTTTCTAATTTTTCCTGTAAATGTCTCCCAAATTGAACAATTGCTGTCAGGAGAACTTCCGCTTTTACTCATGATTAGGTGTGTGAAGTATTAGTTGTAACCAATGACAAGTCACTTGTTCACAGTCACTCAGGGATGAATCCCATGAACCCTCACTTGACAAGCATATATGAACCAAGCAGGACATAGTGTGTACCATTTCTACAATTTCTGTGACACAGAAATGGAAGGTCAGCATCGTGGAAGAGGGGGGAGGATGCGGGGAAGAAGGGGAAGGGGACAAAACAGGGAAAGAGGGAGAATTATTGAATGAAATTAGAGCTACAGTTGTGGACCATGTTGTCAATCACGGCCTCACAATGGCTGAGGCTGGTCGGAGGGTGCAACCAAATATTGGAAGAACCACTGTGAATTCAATCATTCAAACATTTCGTAGGGAGAACAGGTATGTATAGTGTTGGACAGTAATCCAACATCTCATAATATCTCACTTACTCCCCTAACTACAGCAATGTGTAACCACCCTCCGACCAGCCTCAGCCATTGTGATGCCGTGATTGACAACACGGTCCACAACTGTAGCTCTAATTTCATTAGGAATCTGCCTATGTATTTGGTCTCTTCTCCCTCTCCCCCTGTTTTGTCCCCTTCCCCTTCCTCCCCGCATCCTCACCCCTCTTCCACAACGCTGACCTTCCATTTCTGTGTCACTGAATTGTAGAAATGGTACACACCAAGTGAGGGTTCATGGGATTCATCCCTGAGTGACTGTGAACAAGTGACTTGTCATTGGTTACAACTAATACTTCACACATCTCCTTATGAGTGAAAGCTGAAGTTCTCCTGAGATAATTGTTCAATTTAGGAGACATTTCCAGGAAAAAATGAAAGAAAGAAAGGTATAAAATTTGCTTGAGAGAATTTGATAACTATTTCAACAGTTTTGTATGTAATGACTCAAGCAATGAAATTAAGGCTAATTGGAAACGACTATTCAGCATCCATAAGTATAGTTCATTATAATGATATGAATACTTGGGAAGTGTCTGTTAACTGCCACCTTCACATCTCTCAAATTTCAAAGCTGAGCTGCCGGTTTACTTATATATTCAACATATAAGACTTGACTTCAATGTTGTACTCATGTGTGTTTCCTTCCTCTGCTGTGCTGGTGAACAAATATTGGGAGTTAGTTCACGAGATAAGCAGTAGGTGGTGTAACTATCTGTGTCACAAGAGAAGGATTAAAAAGGCACAATTTGACAATGTATATAAAGAGTGCCAAGAAAGTTAAAGCAGTGTGTGTTAAGTTGCTGTTTATTGCTGTTTCAAATCTATTTTCATTGTAATATTTACTTCTTGTACTAAACGGAGGGATGTTATTTCCTCGTCAGTCTCATCTGCTGTTTCTGTTCATTTTTCTAGTACATAGTAGAACACAGATGCTGGAATTGAGTTTCTATCATGTAATTTCTTAAGACCTTCTTTTATTATTTACACCGTTTCTGTTGCACTCATCTACATTTAAGTTCAAACGCCAGCAATTTCTCCTCAACCTTTTATACAATATTTCACAATCTCTTTCAAATTTTCTGTGCTTCCATCATTTTCTTTTTTTCAAAGTGTACAGGCTGATGGTGGTTTTTAGTAACAGGACCTTTTTGTATTTTTCTTGTATTCTGTCTTTATGGTTGTCATGCTGTCAGATCTGTTGGGTTCTTGATCACCTTCCTGACCATCACACATCTCGCCTGGTTACCTGGATTCTTCTCTAGGAAAAGTCCTTTTGGTTTCAAACTTCTATGTCACATAACTGAGGCCACTGTGCTCCCAGGGGGACACTTTATAACCGTTTCCCAACACTGTTAAAATGGACGTCATTGCTATTTCTCTTGGGTTTAGTGTTGGATTGTCTTTGCCTTATGGAACCTAACATGCACAGGTGTTTCGCCTTTCTAAGCTGTGTTTA
Source organism: Microchirus variegatus (assembly GCF_963457635.1). NCBI lineage: Eukaryota > Metazoa > Chordata > Actinopteri > Pleuronectiformes > Soleidae > Microchirus > Microchirus variegatus. The sequence goes on from NC_139807.1 coordinate 24,485,646, forward strand.
ATAAATCCATTTGGAGACAGATGGGCTCCAATTAAGTGCTAGACACACATTTAGGTTAATGGACATGATGATGAAGCACCTAACCACAAGCTGGAGCGTAACTATGACATTTCTGTTTTTTGATCTGAAGTTTTAAAATGTCATTTTACTTTGCAGTTGTATCCATTTACAGTCAAATCTCTTTGTGCACAAAATACTATATTAAAGGGTTTGAGGCTACTGTATTATACCTTTACCTGCTACTTTACATTTCTATATTGTGTGTGACATTTTATGACATTTTTCATTGAGGGCTTTTGCATGACCATGGAGGTTTTTGCAGGAGCAGCACAGAAGTCTATGAGCATGTTATGTTTTATTCTAACTGAGAGAATAAGAGAGGATATATATAGTACATGTTGTATAGTATACAGTACATATGTGTGATGCACTTATCGTAAAACAGCCCTGAGACACAAAGTGTGACAGTGTTTACTGCTGCTGTGCTTTTAGCAAATATCTGTCTTTCCCTCTCTGCTGTTATCACTCCACTTATTATGGATTCACTAACACAACACAACACACAAATTTGTTTTTATATACAAGTGAGGACAAATAATAGACACAATGCATTCCATTGTAATTTACCCTTCTAACCTTAAAACGAGGTCTTATACCCCTGAAAAAGCACTTTAACATTGTGAGGACCATACAAAATATCCCCACAAGGACAAAAGGTCCTCACAAATATGGGTTTGTACGTGTTTTTTTGGTCCTCCATAAAGATATAAAAACTGTACACACTCTGTTCATTCCACTTGACACACTCGGTTTAGCTTTGGTAGAGATTGTGTGTGTTTCTTTGTGCATATGTGACTGTGTGTGTGTGTGTCCAGCAGACTGAGTTATGAGCGTGAATGGAGTGAATGGTATTTGACCATGTGCATTGTGGTTTATGAGATGAGCAGGTGTTAATGACTCTGTCACCAGTAAATGGGCTCTGATTTGTAGCACAGCTGTCGCTCCGCACTCTGATCAACGCAGACCTTCTGGAGACATGTACACACACACACACACATACACACACACACACACACACACACACACACACACACACACACACACACAGAATTTGTAAATATTTAGAGCATACCCCCGACCTAAACATCCGTATTAAACCATACATGCTCACAGGCCAGTTCATGTAGATTGGTATTCTGGCACAAACAGACATCATTAACATTTGTTGTCGATACAGAAAGTAATTGCAATCTGAAGTCTAATCAGAGAGAAATTACAGCTGTACCGGTGCAGGCAGCAGTCACACATTAGATCTCATATCCAATCAATGCACCTATTCCTCAGAGAGGCCGCTGATCTATTACGTGGTATTGGTTTTGTGGCTTTGATCCCGCTTTTGTAGATACAGATGGAGTTGTATGGTAGGATGCAGCTTCTGGGGTGGGGTGGAGGGTAGAACCAAAGGCACCAAACCTCCACTTTTCTAAGCATCCACCCCGCTGGGATTATCCTCCAAGGGATCTGCCCTGTAGCTGAACCTGCTCTCCTCCTCTGAGGGGGCATAAAGGAAAAAGACTGTGTCAATCAATAACATATCACATCTGTTGGAGCGTTTAAACTTAGTGACTTTATGTGGGTGAAGGATCGTGGATGTTGTCAAGAAGGACACGAGTAAGAGAAGAGGACACAAGGGATAGGGATGGAAGCAAGATGATGCTATGGCACCTGCTAAAGGCTGAAGCTGAAAGAAGAATAATATGAACTTTGTGTGGGTGAAGGATCAGGAACGGGTTTGTGTTTTTGCAGATTGTGAGTGGTTGGATTGGTGGCATTATATGGCAACCTTAATCACATTTAAATAACTCAAAGTAAATGCTATCATGCAGTCAAGATGCAGTGTCAGTTTGTTTCTGTTTCCCATGCCAAATTATGTTCAAATTCAATGAGATATGAGATATAAAAACAACTCAGATGAATGACCCATTAAAAATGTAGACAGGAAGTTGCTAATATAAGGAGACAAACACACAGAGGGACTGTGCGTTTGGGCTGTTTTATTACTCAATTAACCGAATGGCATCTTTTATTGGACTGTTGCTGCCTCAAAAATGCCCACTTTGTTTACATTTCTGTAAAGAATAATTATTGTCTTTGTTAAAGTGTGAAGAACAAACCAAGATAATTTTAGTTGTAATCCAGTCTTTTTCTCTCTCTCTCATTAGACAGGACATTGTAAGAGTCATGGGGAGAAACACAGTGAGTAAACACTCACTTGGGCCATATGGTTGGATTTTAACTTGGGCTACTACATTATGCCTAAAATTGATCAGGTAAACTGTGCATCACTTTCTGATTTGGGTAATTTTTTAACATTTACAATGGTGGATCAGTGGTAGAGTGGGCTGTCTTTCAACTGGAAGGTTGTGGGTTAATTTCCCACCTCCACTAGTCTCTGTTTGTCCTTGAGCAAGCTCCTGAAGGCTGTATGAAAGATATGTGATAAAAAAATCTGCTGCCACGTATGTAGATCTGCTGCATAAATGGATGAGTGGCAAAACTACGGTGGCCCAGAGGTGTCAGGCCAAATACAAACGCCACAACACAAATGCAAATGCCACAACACAAATGCAAAAGCCACAACACAAATACAAAAGCCACAACACAAATGCATAAGCCACAACACAAATGAAAAAGCCACAACACAAATGAAAAAGCCACAACACAAATGCAAAAGCCACAATATAAAGTTCAGTGAAAGCATTGGGAGTTATAAAACTACTTAAACACGTTGTTATTATTTCTAATAATAATTATATAATTATATAGGAGATATCAGTCATAAACAACACAATTCCTGTAACACATATAAACTAATAATCACGGTACTAACCGCACTTTTGTATTTGAGTTGTGGCTTTTGTATTTGTGTTGTGGCCTTTGTATTTGTGTTGTGGCGTTTGTATTTGGCCTGACACCTCTGGGCCACCGTACAAAACTAGTGTAAAGCAGCTTTGAGTTGTCATCAAAGACTTTATAAAAACATACGGGTTCCAGATGTCTTTCTGTAAGTAGATTTGGATCCTGACATCAGGACATGACCAAGCTCTGCGTTGAGTTTTTAAAGGAATGGTTTGGTGATGTTGATGTGTTTGCAACTACCACTGGAAATGTACATATGTGTATATTTTATTTATTTAATTATTTTCTGGATATTCCTGCCTCCTCCCACTGTCTACACCATGTAGGTCAGGTTGATTGGTGAGGTGCATTTGGTCTCTATATATAGCATCGAGGGTGTAGAACTAATGAGTGGGAGATCATCTGTGTTGACAAGCAGGAGTGGTAATTCTCCCCTGGAGCAAACCAACCCATATGTAGTAAAGAAAAGTCCTTGGAATGTCCCTGTCAAATAATATCGTTTTGTTGAGACTTCTGTGGCTTAATCAGGGTTTAAGCCATAATGTGACATGAGTCAGATCACATATATTTTAGACTACCCCCATTTTTGAAAATTCTATAAGTTAAAGTTCAAGTTTGTTTTTTGAATATCTTTCAAAAAATAAATTTATCTCAAAAAATAAATGGTAGAGCTGTCGATTAGTAATCGTTTGGTCCATTAAATGTTAAAAAACGATCAGTGTTTGTCAAACCTGGAAATGACGATGTTCTCGAATGTCTTGTTTTGTCCTCAAACCTAAATGATTCAGTTTTAATTTTCTTTGTTATGTGGAGCAAAGAAAATATTCACATTTAAGAAGCTAAAACAATCAGAAATCTTGTTTTAATAATGTAAAAAAAGCTTCAAACCGATGGATCGATTATCAAAATAATTGTCAATTAATTGTTTCAGCTCTAATAAATGGTCAAATAAATAAATCTCTTAAATTATTTGGGAAATCCTTAAAACTGAGTAATTGGACAGAACAAGCTGAATTGATATTGAATATTTCTTCATAATTTCTTGACATTTAATGTTCCAAATATAATCAGTTAATTCATTGATTATGAAAATAATTATTACTTGCAACCCTAGACGTTTTACATAATTTTCTGATATTCTATTGACCAAACAACTAGCTGATTAATCAAGAAAAACAATCAACAGATTGATTGATAATAAAACATAACAAATAGTTAGTTGCAGCCCTATAATTCCTTATTGAATAAAAAGCTAGTTATATGATGAACATTTAAATACTGGTAGTTGTTTGGTCTCTTCTGTTGTGGCCTGTGGACCTGTCGTTGTAGCCTCTTACCAGCAGATGCCGCTGTTACAAAGTCTTTCCAAGGTCTCACTCAGATCCTTCACTGCTCAGCCTTTCAGTCTTTTGGACTCCTACACTTTGCAGCATCAACTTTGAGACTTTATAAAAATCACTTACATTGATCCGTCCATCTATCTAAGTTACTCTGAAAACTACAAACTCACTCTCGGTGTGTTGCTCTTTACATTTCAGGGAAATGTCAGCACACTCTAGTGCATAATGGAAACCTATGAAAAGTGTGTGATTGTTAAGTTTGGAATGATTTCCACTGTGTTTTTTCCTCTCTCTGCGTCACGTCCTTTGTGTCCCCGACTCTTTTGTCCCCTTCCCCCGGTATTCATTTAGAGCCGTGAGCTGTGGCAGCAATTTCACATTCCGTTTTGCCGCACCTTGTTGACTTTAGCCTCATTACGAGGCCAAATGAATATGACGAGTTTTGACATTAGGCTACAGCTGGAACAAATGTGCCAGCCGCTCGCTCTTTACCCCAGCCAATATTTCTCCCCTCCATCTCTAACACACACACACACACACACACACACACACACACACACACACACACACACACACACACACACACACACACACACACACACACACACACACACACACACACACACACACACACACACACACA